>NC_069501.1:835090708-835240708 GCF_027579735.1 Bombina bombina
AAAAAAAACCTAACTCTAAGCCCCAAATAGGTACTCACTGTTCCTGAAGTCTGACGGAGAAGGTCCTCTTCCAGGTGGTATGAAGTCTTCTTGGAACCGGCGACATCTTCCATCTTCATCCATGACCAAGCCGGCGTGGAGAGGAGATGACTGCGGAACTGAAGACCGGCGACCGCAGAGCCATGGAGCGTGGAGGATCCTCTTAGTACGATCACCAACGTACACTGAATATTGAATGCAAGTTACACGTTTAAATGTTGCATCACTTGCATTCTTATTGGCTGATTTAAATCTTCAAATTCAAATCAACCAATAGGATGAGAGCTACTGAAATCCTATTGGCTGTTCAAATCAGCGCAAGGCTTGTTGCGCCTGCCTATGTGTGGTGAGGTGAAAATAGAGTAAATTTTCTCCATTTTTGCTGCATAAGTCATTGTGCTGAATATGTGATACCAATTTGCGATGCGGTTCTAAGTTAGCTTATGGGAGTAAAAATTGTGGGCGACGGGCGAAATATATGCGCTGCATTTATATGCAGCGCCGTATATGTGATAGCAAAACTGCGTAAAAACTGGCATCTTATAATAAATCTTGCGAGTAAGCCTGAATCATAGTCTCAATAACCTTCACAGAAAAACCTTGTCTGGACAAGACTAAGCGTTCAATCTCCAAGCAGTCAGCTTCAGAGAGACTAAGTTTGAATGGAGGAAGGGACCCTGAAATAGAATATCCCTCCTCAGAGGCAGTTTCCACAGGGGAAATGACAACATCTTCGCTAGGTCCGCAAACCAAGGTCTGCGAGGCCATGCTGGAGCTATTAGAATCCCCAAAGCCTGCTCCTGTTTTATAACTGCTATCACCTGAGGAAGGAGGGCAACCGGAGGAAACAGATAAATTAGACCAAAATTCCATGGCACTGCCAGGGCAACTGCCAGAGCTGCTTGAGGATCTCTTGATACTGGTCAGTATCTTTGAAAATGCTTGGATTTTAGATGAGATGCCATCAGATCCAACCCAGAACTCCCCATTTGAGGGTTAACATGAAAAAACTTGTGGATGGAGTGCCCATTCCCCTGGATGAAATGTCTGCCTGCTTAGATAATCCGCTTCCCAGTTTTCCACCTCTGGGATATGAATGGCAGAGAGATGACAATTGTGAGACTCTGTCCACTGAAGAATGCGAGTCACCTCATTCATAGCTAACAAGCTCCGAGTTCCTCCTTGGTGGTTGATATACGCCACCGAAGTGATGTTGTCCGATTGAAATCTGATAAACCGGACTAAACTCAGTTGAGGCCAAGCTGTTAGAGCATTGAGAATTTCTCTCAATTCTAGAATATTTATAGGGAGGGCAGACTCCTCCTGAGTCCAAAGTCACTGAGCTCTTAGGGACCTCCAAACTGCTCCCCAGCCTAACAGGCTGGCATCTGTGGTCACAATCTCCCAAGAAGGTCTCATGAAACAAGTGCCCTGAGACAAGTGGTCCCGGGAGATCCACCAAGACAGAGAGAGTCTAAATCCTCTGAGAGAGATCCAAGTGGTCTCCGTTCCTGAGCATACATAAAATAGCCCTTTATTTTCCTTATACTCTAAACTCTATATAGAAAATTAGAATAAAAAAACTTTAGGCATATATATTAAATAATTATTAAAACTGGCACCTCTACACCCCAGCCATGCTGGAGAGACACATCGCACATCATCTACAATGTTAGGCAGGCAAAGAAAGACTGGGGATTGTGGGTAGTGGGAGGAAACTTTGCTGGGGTGTTCTTTGCCTGCACCTGGTGGCCAGGAGTTTAATTCCCACTAGTAATTGAATGGATTTGTTGACCCTCCATGCCATTAAAAAGAAACATGTTTTTTGGGAGGTTTTCAGTTAAAAAGCCTTTTAGTGGCCAAATCCATTTGTGATTTTGGCAACTTGAAAAGCACATTGCTTACATGGGACAAAACTAAAACCTTGATATCAGGATATGATATCAAGAAGATTATGACCGAGGCCTTATTTATCATAACATTGATATAACTCAGACACTTAGGCCCATATTTATCAAGCTCCGTACGGAGCTTGAAGGGCCGTGTTTCTGGCGAGTCTGAAGGCTCGCCAGAAACAGCAGTTATGAAGCAGCGGTCATAAAGACCGCTGCTCCATAACCTGTCCGCCTGCTCTGAGCAGGCGGACAGACATTGCCGGAAATCAACCCGATCGAGTACGATCGGGTTGATTGACACCCCCCTGCTGGCGGACGATTGGCCGCAAGTCTGCAGGGGGTGGCGTTGCACCAGCAGCACTTGTGAGCTGCTAGTGCAGTGCTGAATATGGAGAGTGTATTGCTCTCCGTATTCAGCGAGGTTTGGCAGAACTGATCCGCACTGTCGGATCAGGTCCGCCAGACCTTGATAAATAGAGCCCTTAGCTTGTAATCTGTATATGGAACTGGGTCCAGTTATCCCTATTCCTCAATCTTCCCTCTCTGTCTTGTCTTTATTTACTATACTCCCCCATATAGCATTGCAGAAGCTGTTGACACATTACAAATAAGATAATAATAATAGTACCCCAAATTTCACTAGCTTTTGGAAGCATATTAGAATGAAATATTCCTTTGCATTGCTACTGAAGTTACTGTTACTTTTTAATAAATTAATAGCGAAGTATCTATAACTATCGGAATCCATTTAGCTAGCAGTAAAATTAGTCTGGTTATGTTATTGGATCAGGTGTTTTGCCTCAGTTAATAATTTCACAGTAAATGGGGAGGTCCTTATACCTAAATACTTTAAAAATGCTTAACGATTAGGAACTGTGTTTTAACCAAAAATCTTAAATGATAAAAATGAATGGATTTATATAATGTGTCCTTCCCTGAAGAATGTTGATTTTACTGCAGGGCATCTACCAAACAGCATTAGCTCTATAGCAACTATATTTCATAAGGTAGGAAACAACAGTAGGAACAAACTATTTTGAAAACTAATATCATTGCTGATCTTAAAATTACAGGGAGTGCAGAATTATTAGGCAAGTTGTATTTTTGAGGATTAATTTTATTATTGAACAACAACCATGTTCTCAATGAACCCAAAAAACTCATTAATATCAAAGCTGAATAGTTTTGGAAGTAGTTTTTAGTTTGTTTTTAGTTATAGCTATTTTAGGGGGATATCTGTGTGTGCAGGTGACTATTACTGTGCATAATTATTAGGCAACTTAACAAAAAACAAATATATACCCATTTCAATTATTTATTTTTACCAGTGAAACCAATATAACATCTCAACATTCACAAATATATATTTCTGACATTCAAAAACAAAACAAAAAAAAATCAGTGACCAATATAGTCACCTTTCTTTGCAAGGACACTCAAAAGCCTGCCATCCATGGATTCTGTCAGTGTTTTGATCTGTTCACCATCAACATTGCGTGCAGCAGCAACCACAGCCTCCCAGACACTGTTCAGAGAGGTGTACTGTTTTCCCTCCTTGAAAATCTCACATTTGATGATGGACCACAGGTTCTCAATGGGGTTCAGATCAGGTGAACAAGGAGGCCATGTCATTAGATTTTCTTCTTTTATACCCTTTCTTGCCAGCCACGCTGTGGAGTACTTGGACGCGTGTGATGGAGCATTGTCCTGCATGAAAATCATGTTTTTCTTGAAGGATGCAGACTTCTTCCTGTACCACTGCTTGAAGAAGGTGTCTTCCAGAAACTGGCAGTAGGACTGGGAGTTGAGCTTGACTCCATCCTCAACCCGAAAAGGCCCCACAAGCTCATCTTTGATGATACCAGCCCAAACCAGTACTCCACCTCCACCTTGCTGGCGTCTGAGTCGGACTGGAGCTCTCTGCCCTTTACCAATCCAGCCACGGGCCCATCCATCTGGCCCATCAAGACTCACTCTCATTTCATCAGTCCATAAAACCTTAGAAAAATCAGTCTTGAGATATTTCTTGGCCCAGTCTTGACCTTTCAGCTTGTGTGTCTTGTTCAGTGGTGGTCGTCTTTCAGCCTTTCTTACCTTGGCCATGTCTCTGAGTATTGCACACCTTGTGCTTTTGGGCACTCCAGTGATGTTGCAGCTCTGAAATATGGCCAAACTGGTGGCAAGTGGCATCTTGGCAGCTGCACGCTTGAATTTTCTCAGTTCATGGGCAGTTATTTTGCGCCTTGGTTTTTCCACACGCTTCTTGCGACCCTGTTGACTATTTTGAATGAAACGCTTGATTGTTCGATGATCACGCTTCAGAAGCTTTGCAATTTTAAGAGTGCTGCATCCCTCTGCAAGATATCTCACTATTTTTTACTTTTCTGAGCCTGTCAAGTCCTTCTTTTGACCCATTTTGCCAAAGGAAAGGAAGTTGCCTAATAATTATGCACACCTGATATAGGGTGTTGATGTCATTAGACCACACCCCTTCTCATTACAGAGATGCACATCACCTAATATGCTTAATTGGTAGTAGGCTTTCGAGCCTATACAGCTTGGAGTAAGACAACATGCATAAAGAGGATGATGTGGTCAAAATACTCATTTGCCTAATAATCCTGCACTCCCTGTACTGCTTTATACCAATCATGTAGCAGTTATGTATAGAACAATGATATATGGGACAATTTACTCTACAAAAAAATGTCATACAAGTACAAATCCCCAAATCCGGAATTCCAAAATCCAAACTTTTTTTCTGAAATCCAAACTTTTTTTTTTTTTTTCTAAAATGCATAACTTAGTCAGTTTTTTATTTAATACAACAAATATTACCTTTCTGATTACAGTACTGTATTATCTTTCTGATGATACTTAGGGGCAGATTTAACAAGCAGCGAATGCTGCAATCTACCCCTGAAGTTTCCGGCTCACCAGAAACTTAAGTTAAGAAACAGCGTATGTTGTCGGCATTTAACGATGCCGGGCGGACATGGATCACTAAAGCGAATAATGTCCGCCCGGTATTTGTTAAATCTAACCCTATGTATACAAAAGTATTAACATCAGGGGTCAAGTCCTATAAAAAAAGTGTGGGAACTTACCAAGACTTCCACCCCTCACAATTACGATTGTTCTCTACACACACACACTGTATTTATATGTACTGTATATAATCTATATACTCTGGTTAATGAAAGCAAATTAAAACCACTGAAGGGCTGAATGATTGTCTTTGAATCTGAGGATCAACACCCATGGTTACATTTTTACATGTCAGGGTTGATCTTTTTTTTTGTAATTTAGAACTCAAGTGATACTGAATACTGAGAAGCCAGACATACACTTTTTAGAATACATGAAGAGGCAGTTGTATTTATATGATGTTGAATAATCCAAAATGCTAAGAGCTTTAGTAAAATTATAGGAGATATTACTCCCTGGCTCTCAGGATGTCTAGGGCTTTGTAATGATCTTGATAATGTTTGTGTGTGCACTCACTCTGCAGTGAGAAACAATGATAATGTGATTTAAAGGTGTCCAAGTGTCATTTTCTTTTACCATTAACATGTATACCACGTAAACATGAAGCAAATAACAATGGCAGAGGAAGCAGGAGGCATGAGGGCACAATAACATTGAAAGAAACAGGCCACCTTGCACTTTGGTATGAAACTGGTACAAGTGAATCTGCAGCAATACATTATCTTGTACAGGTCAGCATTCTGCAGATAATCTGGCCTGCTGACAATAAATTGATAGACATACAGACACCAACATAGATAAACAGACTCCACATACTATTGGTGTATAAAATAAAATAATTGTGCTTATCCTACTACAAGATGTTTCACAAACACATTTAATTGCAAGGACTATTTTCCTTTGATTGTACACATGTATTTCCCTTGCAAACCTCATCTCAGCTATTTCTGAACTAAAAGGAATTCCAATCAGAGAAAAAGCAGGAAGATGGAAAGACATAATTCTACCCTGCTTGATAAAATAATATATATATAAATGGATCATCTACAAAACATTTATGCAAAGAAAAATCTGGGGCACGATCCAATATGCAGCGTCGCCCGCAAATGCCGGCGACGCTGAATTTTGCGCTCGTTTGGTATCCTATATATGGCGTAACCTAGAAGTTACGCTCGTATATTTCTGTCGTCGCCCGTAGTTTTTTGGGCCATAGGCAGGTATACCAAACCAGCGCAGTTTGGTATCCAATATACAGCGTAAGGACTTACGTGGCGAAAATGGAGAAATCTTACTCCATTTTCACCTCGCCAAAAAATGCAGCCGTAGTAAGCCTTACGCTGTCTATTGGAGCCCCATAACTCCCTAAACTAGCTACAAAATAAACCTAACACCTAACGCATGCGCAATGTCTATCTACCTGTCAACCGCGATCCCCCGCCGCAATCCCTAATAAAGTATTTAACCCGTAAACTGCCGCTCCCATACCCCGCCGCCACCTACAATAAAAGTATAACCCCCTAATGTGAGCTCCTACCCCGCCGCCAACTACATTAAACTACCCCCTAAAGTGAGCCCCTTACACCGCCGCCATCTATTTTAAAATGATTAACCCCTAATTTAATCCCCCTACACCACTGCCAGCTATATTAAATTAATTAACCCCTAATTTAATCCTCCTACACCGCCGCCAGCTATATTAAATTAATTAACCCCTAATCTAATCCCCCTACACCGCCGCCAGCTATATTAAATTAATTAACCCCTAATCTAATCCCCCTACCCCGCCACCACCTATATTAAATTATTTAACCCCTAAATTACTAAACTATCCCTACCACTAAACCTAAGTCTAACCCTACAAATAGCCCTGAAAAGGGCTTTTTGCGTGACATTACCCCAAAGTAAACTGCTCTATTGCCAGCCCTTAAAAGGGCTTTTTGCGGGGCATGACCCAAAGATTTCAGCTCTTTTACCAGCCCTTAAAAGGGCTTTTGGTGGGGCTTTGTCACAAAGTAAACTGCTTTTTTGCCTACAATCTAAATCCCCTACACCGCCACCACCTATAATAAATGTATTAACCCCTAATCTAATCCCCCTATACCGCCGCCACCTATATTAAACACATTAACCCCTAATCTAATCCCCCTACACCGCCGCCACCTATATTAACTATATTAACCCTAATTATATTAGGGTTATTATAGTTAATATAGTTATTATATTATATATATTAACTATATTAACCTATATTAAGTATAATAACCCTATCTAACTCTAACATCCCTAACTAAATTATTATTAAAATAAATCTAATTAATATTAATATTATTAATTAAAATATTCATATTTAATCTAAATACTTACCTATAAAATAAACCCTAAGATAGCTACAATGTAATTAATAATTACATTGTAGCTATTTTAGGGTTTATATTTATTTTACAGGTAACTTGGTATTTATTTTAACTAGGTACAATAGCTATTAAATAGTTAATAACTATTTAATAGCTACCTAGTTAAAATAATTACCAATTTACCTGTAAAATAAATCCTAACCTAAGTTACAAATACACCTACACTATCAATAAATTAAATAAACTACAAATATCTAAACTAAAATACAATTAAATAAACTAAACTAAATTACAAAAACAAACAAACACTAAATTACAAAAAATAAAAAAAAGATTACAAGATTTTTAAGCTAATTACACCTATTCTAAGCCCCCTAATAAAATAATAAAGCCCCCCAAAATAAAAAAAAATCCCTACCCTATTCTAAATTAAAAAAGTTAGCTATTTTACCTTACCAGCCCTTAAAAGGGCCTTTTGCGGGGCATGCCCCAAAGAAAACTGCTTTTTTGCCGGAAAAATCCCCCACAATACCACCCCCCAACATTACAACCCACCACCCACATACCCCTACTCTAACCCAAACCCCCTTAAATAAAGCTAACACTACCCCCCTAAAGATCTCCCTACCTTGTATTCACCCAGCCGGACAGAACTCTTCATTCGATCCGGGCGATGTCTTCAATCAAGTGGCAAAGAAGTCTTCTTCCATCCGGGCGATGTCTTCAAGCAAGCGGCAGAGAGTCTTCTTCCATCCGGCGATGTCTTCAAGCAAGCGGCAGAGAGTCTTCTTCCATCCGGTGATGTCTTCAAGCAAAGCGGCATCTTCAATCTTCTTTCTTCGCTCCTGTTCCTTTAAATGACGTCATCCAAGATGGCGTCCGTCGAATTCCGATTGGCTGATAGGATTCTATCAGCCAATCGGAATTAAGGTAGAAAAATCTGATTGGTTCAGCAAATCGGATTGAACTTGAATCTGATTGGCTGATTCAATCAGCCAATCAGATTTTTCTACCTTAATTCCGATTGGCTGATAGAATCCTATCAGCCAATCGGAATTCGACGGACGCCATCTTGGATGACGTCATTTAAAGGAACATCATTCGTCACGAAGTTTTCAGGGCTATTTGTAGGGTCAGACTTAGGTTTAGTGGTAAGGATAGTTTAGTATTTTAGGGGTTAAATAGTTTAATATAGCTGGCGGCGGGGTAGGGGGATTAGATTAGGGGTTAATTAATTTAATATAGGTGGCGGCGGGGTAGGGGGATTAGATTAGGGGTTAAATAATTTAATATAGGTGGCGGCGGGGTAGGGGGATTAGATTAGGGGTTAAATAATTTAATATAGGTGGCGGCGGGGTAGGGGGATTAGATTAGGGGTTAAATAATTTAATATAGGTGGCGGCAGTGTAGGGGGATTAAATTAGGGGTTAATCATTTTAAAATAGATGCGGCAGGGTAGGGGCTCACTTTAGGGGGTAGGTAAGGTAGATGGCTGTGGGGTAAGGGCTCACATTAGGGGGTTATATATTTAATATAGCTGGCAGCGGGGTCCGGGAGCGGCGGTTTAGGGGTTAATAACTTTATTAGGTGGCGGCGGGGTCCGGGAGCGGCGGTTTAGGGGTTAATACATTTTTTATTGTTAGGATAGTGAGGGAGGATAGCGGATAGAGGGTTAGACATGTCGGGCTATGTTAGCGAGGCGTGTTAGACAGTACAGGAGATTTAATAATTTAGTAAGGTTTTGTAGGCGCCGGCAGTTTCTAAAATGCCGTAAGTCACTGGCAACTCCAGAAATTTGTACTTACGCAGATTTCTGGACATCGCTGGTTGGTGAGACTTACGGCACTTTAGCAGCTGACGGCGCCGTATATGTGATAGCTCGAGTTGCGAACTGAAACTGCGGGCGGCGGGGGTTCCCTCGCTTGCGCCGCAAACTATGCTGTATATCGGATCGTGCCCCTAGTGTACAATGTCCCTTTAAGGTGCAATAGTTCCATATCTGCTGAGGGGAGCTAAATAAACCCAGAGCAATCCACACAGAAATGTAAGCACCATTTGTTCCACACAGTACGGGGTGATTAAACAGCCTGACCGCTGACAGGGTTGCATTTAGTGTATTGTAGGCAGTGTTAATGCCCATTACTAGAAGATTTCACTATTCCTCTAACCAGACTGTGCTCCAGCTCCTCCCAACAGCAGCAGCAGTGTTTACTGAAGCATTTCTGTTCTCTGTCCAGGGGAAATTAATAGTGCAGGAACTCCGTTCTCATGTGTTCCCGCTGGACTTGACCCCTGATTAACATATTATAAAACTACCTCTAGGTTACATGTATAAGATGAATAATGAAATGTAAATATTGCCTAAATGATATAAGATGTTGTTTACACTTTTTCCCATCCTCTCTCTAAACTGTCCCTTTTTACAGAAGCAAATATTCCAAAATCCAAGCCATTCCGAAATCTAAACCCTTTTCTAATCCCAAGCAGTTTGGATAAAGGGATATATATATATATATATATATATATATTGAAATAAAATAATGTCACATACTTTATGTTTTGTGCAGAAGTAGAACAGTAGTGCTCTTACATATAATCTAAATGTATATTTTTCTGTCTATTTTATTTTAGTGTTTGAAACAGGTTAATTGAACTGTATATATACTTCCTCATTACAGTTAGCCACCTCTCATGAATCAAGCTTAGGGCCAGATTACAAGTGGCCCGCTAACATTTACGCGCTAGTGGTATCGGGTTTATTGTGGCTGTTTGCGCATGTTTGAAGAAGCGATCGTATTAGAAGTTGAAAGTAAATGTGATTGTGTGAGCACAATCACAGTTTAGAATAATTACCATGACCTCAGAGCTCTGGTTAACAGTTTCGCAAAACAACAAAGTGTCGCAAAATACATCAAAAATACATTACACAGTAAATTTCACTGATAATGGCACTATATATATATATATATATATATATATATATATATATATATATATGTGTGCATTTGAGCCATTTGCAGTCAAGTAGATACAAATATGTAGTGTTTAACTATGTATTTACTGTAAATAATTCACATTCCAATGTTCTTCACATAGCAGAATATATTCTAAGTATTTTTAAATAGATATTCCTATATGTTACTGTATTTATCTATATCTATATATATATATATATATGTATAGATATATATTTTAACAAAACCATCATATATATATAGATAGATAGATATGTATATGAATAAATAAAACATATTCTTGAAGGACATTGGAATGTGAAATATTAATATTTTCATGTCGGGTTAGTGCACTTGAGAAAATGCGATTGGGTTTACGTGCGAGTAGGATGTTTTTTCCCATTTTTCTTGCTCCATTGAAGTCTATGGGGAATACGTTACACTGCTAATTTTATTAAATGTTATACTGTAATCTGTGTAAGTATGCTTGTCTTTGGAACAAGGTGAGCATATGCATGTACAAGGTAAGTATGCCTGGTATCTAGAACAAGGGGAGCATACACAGGTATCAGGTATGTATGCTTGGTCTTTAGAACAAGGTGAGCATACACAGGTATCAGGTAAGTATGCAAAACATTCAGGAACCAGGAGGTTTGGTAGGTAAGGCAATAACTTAGCTCAGAACGATAGGCAGAGTGAGCTTTTATAGGAACTACCAAACCTGAGTCCCAGTAATTAGGACATGGCCCCTTTAAATCTTGGCAGCATATGGTCATGTGCGCCTATAAGAAGTTGCTGCAGTTGGAGCAGAAGGAGTTGAGTCTCTGCGTCCCACGTAACTAAAGCAATCATTCTCGGTGTTTGCTGAAAATGGGGAGCTGGACCGGGACCGGAGCTCCCTGAGGTAAGTTCTTCACATCATCAGATATTGCTCAAATTTTTTACTATTTGTGATCTTTTACATGATAACATTTAATTGATTAGACTTGTCATGTTGATTTGGATAAACAATAATAATCCCATGATATATATATATATATATATATATATATATATATATATATCAGCAATAAAGTGCACTGTATTGCTGAATTATAAGAGGACATGACTACACCTAGGTAGCTGTCGCTTGGTGGGTGGATCTGCAGTTTGGAACATTATTTATATATATATTCATTATATTATGTATGTTTCAATGAAGCTGGCAGTTAAAATAACAGTTTCAAACTCTTTTACTAAATATCTTTATTAAACAAATTTACATACTTTAACCTTGCCTTTGAATTTGTTTTATGACATTCATCATCAAGTATTTCACGGCTTGTGATAGATGCATTTATTTTCTATTCTTAACAGATCATTATTTTTGTCTTGCTGGGAAACATATTGGCAGTTGTGTTAACCCTCAGTTGCCTCAAAATTTCTTCAACTATCAAGATACATATTGTAATAATAATTGCCAGGTAATGTCCTGGCGTGACCCTTTAAAATGTTAGTCTGGCTTCATCTGTCCATTAATTATGAAGGCATTTTCCTATAGTCTCTAGAACGTCTGAAACACTCCTAATATAGAATGTATACTTAATAAAACCATCCCTGCCTTGTCTACCTTTATCTTGTCTAAAACTCATTAAACATTTTAATTGAATTTCAGACTCATTTGTTTTGTGTCAGCTATGTTTCCAAAGAACATTTTGCATTACAGTCATACTGTGAGACACAAAATGCAGCAAATCTGTTTTATTTAGTGAATGTTTTTCAGTTATTCAGTAAAATCCCAAAACACTAATATAGGCCTACTGTACTAGATATTTTGTGCTAGATTCGAGTCACGATAAGCAATATCCCAACCGCCCTAACTTGCGTGCATAATATAAGTTTAAAGTAAATGCGTTTGTTGCTGCTTTCTCTGCCCGAAGTTTCCGGCTCGCCGAAAACGTAAATTAAGAATCAGCGGATGTAAGACCGCTGCTCCTTAACTTGTCCACCACCTTTTAGGTGGCGCACTGCAATAGTTCCGATCCAATAAAATCGGAATGATTGACACACCCTGCTAGCAACCGATTGGCCGTGAATGTGCAGGGGCGACATTGCACAATGCTGTTGGCATTTAGCGATGTTGGGCGGACATGATTCGCTGCAGCGAATCATGTCCGCCCGGCATTTGTTAAATCTACCCCTATGTATACAAAAGTATTAATATATATATATGCATATATGTGTATATACATGTGTATTTATGTATTTATATATGTATATAAATACATATATACACCAATAAACACATGTATACACATGTATATACTGTACATATATACACTTTTCACTCAAACCCCTTAAAACATGAAAAATCATTTCTATTTAATTTTAATATTTTAAAATGTGTTTTACTGTGTAATTACTGTACATATTTTACATTCCAATGTTCTTCACATAGTAGAAAATATTCTTTGTATTTTAAAATATATATTCCTATATATCTGTAGAAGGCCTAGATTACAAGTGGAGTGCAATATATGCGCTCCTTTAAAAATAAAGATGCACATATTTTAATTTATTTTGAACTACTGTCCTATTTATTTGGGCGGGAATTGGGGCAATTTTTTTCATTACCCGAGGTCCAATCTCTGGTTAGTTGCACTAAGCGCAAATTGAAACCGCAAGCTCAAGGGAGCATTAAAGGAACAGTCAATACCAAAATTGTTATTGTTTAAAAAGATAGATAACACCTTTACTACCCACTCCCCAGCTTTGCACAACCAACATTGTTAGATTAATATACTTTATAACATTTGAACCTATACATTTCTGCCTGTTTCTAAGCAACTAAAGACAGTCTCTTATCACATGCTTTTTTTCTTAGCTTTTCACAACAGGGGGTTGCTAGTTCATGTGAGCCATATAGATAACATTGTGTTAACGCCTATGGGTTGTGGATGACACTGCACTAATTGGCTAAAATGCAAGTCAATAGATAATAAATAAAAAGTCATGTGATCAGGGGGCTGTCACAAGAGGCTTAGATACAAGGTAATCACAGAGCTAAAAAGTGTATTAATATAGCCATTTTGGCTGTGCAAAACTGAGTAATGGGTAATAAAGGTATTATCTATCTTTTAAAACAATAACATTTTTAGATTTGACTGTCCCTTTAACCAGCCACTTATAATGGCTGGTTATTTAATATATACAAAGTTGCCTCTTTACGGGCGCACATTAAAATAGCGCTGCACTTATAATCTAGCCCTAAAATCTATACCTGTATATATTTATATATATATATATATATATATATATATATATTAAACAATCAGATATATGTAGAAATATATATTTAAAAATTAAAAGAACATTGGAATATAAAATACTCATAACTACCTTCAGGTTATTGCACAGTTGGTCTAACTCGGTATCAGGTTAGTGAGTAAATAAGTGTTGGGTTTTATTATTGATAGTTCCTTCCATTGAAGTCTATGGGGCATATTTATCAAGCACCTTCAGGCTCGCCTGAAGCAGAAGTAATGAAGCAGCGGTCTTAAGACCACTGCTTCATAACTTGTCCTCCTGCTCTGAGGCCACGGACAGAAATCAACTCGATCGAAAAAGATGTTTTAGCCTGATGAAACAGCTCTGAGTAGCTGAGAAACGCGTTGTATTTTTAATAAAGTTATTTTAATATACACTTGCTATTTTTTTGGTGTATATTATTTTATACACTTTGCTGATCATTTGGCATATTTTCCTGAAAATTTCTGCTGTGTTTAGCCTTGAGGATACAGTCTGCTGGACGGCTGTGAGGTTCCAGCGTGCTGTTAATGCACCTGAAGGTGCTTTGGATCTTGTAAGTGCAACCTTATAGCTTATTGCTGCATGGTTACCAACGGTATTGGGCTATGTTTGTGTGCTTTGTGTCTATCCAGGAACTTCACTACAGGCTATCCTAAGGACCCACAATTGGCTGAGTGCTGCAGATATACAGTGAGTTGGATCACTGAGAGATTCCAGTCTGCACCAATAGCACCGTGGGGTGCGCTCCGTTTGTGAGTATATTTTTTCATTTCTGAATATCCTTCATTGCTCTGGCGGTACTAGGCCATGTTGGCACCTCTGTTTCTCTCTTTTTATACAGTTTACAGTTCAGGATGGCCATCCTATGACAGAGAGCTGCCATATCATCTTGGGATCTACACTTACCTTTGGGTATATGGACATTGTCTAGATTATTGTGATCAGATGCTGTTTGTTTATTATTATTTTTTTGTATTATCAATACTATCTGGATATCTTATTGTTTTAAGAGGCGCCCCCTAAAGGTGTGGTACACGGTGGTGTATACCACACCTTTTTATATATAAAAAGAGCTAAATACCCTTTTAAGGGCAATGCCCATCCAAATGCCATTTTCAGGGCAATGGGGAGCTTAGGTTTTTTAGATAGGAATTTATTTGGGGGGTTGGTTGTGTGGGTGGTGGGTTTTACTGTTGGGGGGGGTTTGTGTTTTTTTTTTACAGGTAAAAGAGCTGATTTCTTTATGGCAATGCCCCACAAAAGACCCTTTTAAGGGCTATTGGTAGTTTATTGTAGGCTAGGGTTTTTTTTATTGGGGGGGGGGGCTTTTTATTTTGATAGGGCTATTAGATTAGGAGTAATTAGTTTAAATATTTGATCATTTCTTTTTTATTTTGTGTAATTTCGGGGTTTTTTTTGTAGTTTAGTTAATTGTATTTAATTAATGTAATTTATTTAATTCTAGTGTCAGATTAGGTGTTAGGATAAGACAGGTTAGGTTTTATTTTACAGGTAAATTTTTATTTATTTTAACTAGGTAATTAGTAAATAGTTAATAACTATTTAGTAACTATTCTATCTAGTTAAAATAAATACAAACTTGCCTGTGAAATAAAAATAAAACCTAAGATAGATACAATGTAACTATTTGTTATTTTGTAGCTAGCTTAGGTTTTATTTTATAGGTAAGTATGTATTTAGTTTTAAATAGGAATTATTTAGGTATTAATTGTAAGTTTTATTTAGATTTATTTTAATTATATTAAAGTTAGTGGGTATTAGGGTTAGGGCTAGACTAAGGGTTAGGTTTAGGGGTTTATAACTTTAGTATAGTGGTGGCGAGTCTGGCGACATTGGGGGCAGCAGATTAGGGGTTAATAAGTGTAGGTAGGTGGCCGCGACATTGGGGGCGCAGATTAGGGGTTAATAAATGTAATGTAGGTAGCGGCGATGTCAGGTGCAGCAGATTAGGGGTTAATAAGTGTAAGGTTAGGGGTGTTTAGACTCGGGGTACATGTTAGAGTGTTAGATGCAGACTTAGGAAGTGTTTCCCCATAGAAAACAATGGGGCTGCGTTAGGAGCTGAACGCGGCTTTTTTGCAGGTGTTAGGTTTTTTTTTCAGCTCAAACTGCCCCATTGTTTTCTATGGGGATATCGTGCACTAGCACGTTTTTTAAGCTGGCCACGTCTGTAAGCACCGCTGGTATTTAGAGTTGCAGTGGCGTTAAATTATGGTCTACGCTCCCTTTTTGGAGCCTAACGCACTGAAAACCCAGCCATTCTGTGAACTCTAAATACCAGCGGTATTTAAAAGGTGCGTGGGAAAAAAAGCAAGCGTAGCTAATGCACCCCTTTGGCCGCAGAACTCTAAATCTAGGCGTTAGTTAATTGTAGTGTAGTGTTAGGTGTTAGTGTAACTCAGGTTAGTTTTTTTTTTACATGTAAAATTGTCTTTATTTTAACTAGGTAGTTATTAATAAGTTAATAACTATTTTAATAACTATTCTACCTAGTTAAAATAAATACAACTTTGCCTGTAAAATAAAATAAATCCTAAAAATAGCTACAATGTAACTATTAGTTATATTCGTAGCTATCTTAGGCTAGATTTGGAGTTTTGTCGGTAACGACCCGAAAAAACTAACGCCCGCGTTTTACTGGCCGCACCATAAAAATAACTCTGGTATCGAGAGTCCACATAAAGGCTGCGTTAGGCTCCAAAAAAAGGAGCGTAGAGCATTTTTTTTTTTTTTTTTTTTTTTTTTACATTTTTTAATTTCAAATAGTTTTATTATTTTTTTTTAACAATATATAACAATAAATGGGGACTCGCAGGACCCCCTGCAAATTTCAGTGCAAAAACATGTAGAAGAGTATCAAGGAAAATTATAACTCGGGCATTCGAGTTTCAAAGATAGAGTCAGTACATTTCCAAACAGCTGTCAAAGAAGGATAAGAGGATGGGGGGGGGGGGTGGGGGAAGGGTTCATCTGTAAGGATGGGAGAGGGGGGGGGGGGGGAGGGGGGGGGGGGAATACTGCTGGGGATCGCCTAGGGCGCGTGGAACGAGGGTTCTTAAACTCTAACCTGGGGGAGCCATGTGGTATCGTGTGTGTCTGTCCAGTCTGCCCAAACCAAGTCAAAAAGGTCACTTTTGTCCAGACTGTAGAATATGTTCTTTTCCATGGCGTGTAAGTAAGCCATTGTTTTGAGAATATCGGGCCAACAGGGGGGGGATATTTTTTTCCAGTGCCTGGCAATATTGGTTTTAACTGATGACAGGAGGTAAACGCAGAGAATCTGCTGGTGTTTAGGAAGGGCCTGCAGGTTTAGGTGCAAGAGTGCTGTGGCAGGGATTTTTGGTAGCTGGATCCCTAGAGCAGACAGAGTACGGAAGCAGATATTCCACAGGGGAATCAACTTAGGGCATTCCCACCATATGTGAAGCATATTTCCGTGAGAGACCACATTCTCTCCAGCATTGCGGAGAAGATGTCGAAAACATCTTAGATAGCCGAGCGGGGACCAACATACCATTGGGAGATAACTTTATAGTAGGTTTCGAACATTGTCACACAATGTAATGATTTTTTGGTTAAGGTGAGGGACCTCTGCCAGGCCATCTGCCGGGAATCGAGAGTGAAGGATAGTGTCCCACTTACGTAAGTGTGGGGGCCAGGTCTGGGGGCACAGTACCGTCAGCAGACTATAATGTCTTGAAAGAGGTTTGTCGGAGTCTACGTCCTCTTTTCCAAACCAGTCTCCCATGGGGTAAGCTGACGTGGAGCAGAGGGAAAGAAACCCCAACTAGAGAGGAAACTTTTGATCCTAGTAAGCTCGAAACGAGGTAGGGTGGGATGTCTACGCCTGGCCTGTCTTTAGACAACGAAAGATATCCATCCTCGTTAGTCTCTGACCAAAGTCTCTGAAACAAGTTTTACACCCAGCCTAGCCCACGTATTGGGGTGTGTTTCTGCTAGACCTGTAAAGAGGCCTGGGATGGAGGTAATCGGGGAGGGGTGCGGTGCGATTAGTTTACGGTGTGCCGGAGCTTATCCCATATTGCCAGGCATTCCAAAACTACATAGTTATGTAACTGTAGGGTTCTGCGGGCTATGGACCGAGTCCAGATGAGGTCTTTTAGGTATATATCGAACGGTAAAAGAGGCTTGCTCAATGTCTCTCCACCCCTGTCTTGTGAGTGAAGCACTCCCCACTGGGAAATGTGCGTAAGCATAGCACCCTCGTAGTATTTATTATGGATGGGGAGGCCAGACCCCCCAAGCTGGACAGGGACTGCAGAATTCCACTGGGCTATTCTAGGAGTTTTGTTTTGCCAAATAAATTTTGTGCACTCACTTGAAACTGCAGCAAAAGGTGAGTGGAATTCTGATTGGGAGGCATCTGAAAATATAGGTGAGCCGAGGGAGGAACGACATCTTAAGGGACGCTATTCGGCCCATCCAAGAGATGTTCTTATGATCCCAAAACATGTTTTAGCGCTCTCAAGTCCGCCAAAAGGGTAAATAGTTATCCTTAACCCATCTGTTTCAAATCATTAGAGATATGAACTCCAAGGTGAGTAATCCTTTGTTAGACCATTTAAAGTCAAACTGTCTTTGGAGGGCTGTGACATATTCTTGGGGGGAAACCCCACAAGTAAATTTCCGTTTTGGGGGTGTTTTAACTTGTATGAAGGAAAGGGAGCCAAAGACCTCAAGGAACTTCAGAAGTCTAGGGATTGTGCGGAGCGGGTCTGCAGAAAACACCAGTCACATCATCCGCAAACAAGGCGATGTTGTGTTTGGAGCCAGAAAGTGTGATTCCTACTATGTCCCTAATCAGTACGTATTGTTTCCGCTAGCCGGCTCGATTGCCAGTGCAAACAGGAGCGGAGAGAGTGGGCAGCCCTGCCTCGTGCCGTTAAAAATGGGGAATGAAGACGAGTGGAACCCTACCCCACCTAACCGTTGCCGTGGGGTTAGAGTATAAAGCTTGGATAGCGAGGCGAATGTCAGATGGAATTTAAAGGCGACAAGAGTCTCCCCACAGGTAACTCCATCTGACCCTATCAAAAGCCTTCTCGCATCCAGAGAGATAACCCGAGAAGGGCTTGTTTCATTCTCGTCGATTCGCAGGGTAATATTGATAAGACGTCTAGTGTTATCGGGCCTTCACGATTAAGTACAAATCCCACCTGATCTGGGTTAACTAGGGTGGGCAGAAGTTTGCATATTCTATTAGCGAGAAGTTTGGAATACATTTTTATATCAACATTAATAAGTGAGATGGGCCTATAAATTGGGGCAGTAGGAGGGGTCTTTATTTGGTTTGGGGATCATCGATAATTTCAGCCTTCAAGAATTACTCGATTGAAACTTCCCTCTTGCCTAGCAGTATTAAAAAATCTAAGGAGAAGCGGGATTAGTTCTTGACTATAAGTTTTGTAGAACTGTGCGGGGAACCCATCTGGGCAGGGGCCTTAAGAGGTTTGAGACGCTGGATGACCTTCTTGATTTCCAGCTGGGTAAATGGGTTGGACAGAGACTCTTGTTGTTCCGTAGTCAAGGGACGGTAGGTTTAGAGGACTCTAGAAATGGTTTTAATCTGTTGTGTGGAGGCAGGGGCTTTAACTCGTTGCCCTCAAGGTTGTAGAGTTTAGAATAGTAGTCCTGAGAAGCAGTCCCCTATCTGTGAGGGGAGTTTATGAGTCTTGTTATTGTGAAAGATTTGGTGTATGCGGGAAGAACTATTCCGCTGACCGCAATTTGTGTGCTAACAGAGTGTCGGCCCTATTGCCTTTATAATAAAATAATTGCTTAAGTTTTGTAAGGTTCTCTTGGGTGCGCCTCAACTCTAAGTGATTGATATGCGCACGTACGGCTGAGATCTGGGAGGTCAGTACTTCAGAGACGTTAGCTCTGTTGGAGGATTCAAGCAACCGAAGTTTGCAGTGGGCTTGGGCTAAGGACAGTCCAGCCAGTTTCTAAGGCGAGCTTGCTGCGGATGATATAACTCTGGAAACCGCCTTGATGGCGCCCCAGAGGGTATCATCAGATGTCTGACCATTGTCATTAAGTTGAATAAGTTCTATGAGATCTCTGCGTAGTTCTTCCTAAAGGGGGTGTCTGCTAGGATTATTGCGTGGGAGGGACCACCTACTTTTATGAAGACAGGGGTCACTAGTGTGAAGATCTACAAGTACCGGGTCATGATCTGACCATCGAGCAGAGGGGGATACTAGATGGAGTACTGAGCTCTAGAGTCGTTGCCGAACAGAAGATATGGTCTAACCTAGATAGGTTTTGTGTGCCTGGGAGAAGTGGGTGAAGTCCCTGTCTGTAGCGTGTAATGAACGCCAGATGTCAAAATATCCAAATTCAGACATGATTGATTTAAAGGCTGTGGAGAGGAGAGTTAGTTGGGGGGTGGTCTTGGTTGGGGATACGTCTTACGGTAACTAGTTTATGTGTCCCTGATCATCGTTGTTAGTCCCCCGCTATTATAACTCTGCCCTGTTTGTGGTGATCAATTAATCTCAGAATTTTCCTGAGGCAAGTAGGCTGTTGGGTATTGGGAAGGTATATTGAAACTAGGGTGTGCGTGACATGGTCAAGCTTGCAGATTACTATAGTTATCTAGCCTGGGGGTCTCTGATTACCTCGATTTCCTCATAAGCTACCCTCCTGTGAATCAGGACCGCAGTCCCTCGAGCTTTTTTTGTAAATGAGGAGCATTCTATGGTCGTGTATGAGCGAGAATGAAATCTATGAGGAGCGTCTAATAGCCAGTGTGTTTCTTGCAGAAACACACTATCGGGGTTGTGGTGGTTAAGCATGCGAGTGAGTAGGCTCCTTTTGAAGGGAGAGTTTAAGGACCCCTGGAATTATGTGTGCATACTCGTAATCTGGACATGGTTAACTGCTAGCTCAGGGGAGTGGGTGGGCAGTAAGGATATCTGAGAGGCTTAGGTTGAAGACTTGGAAAGAGGTATGTAGGGGATGGGAGGGGAGAAGGTTATTCAGAGTGTAAGGTGGAGATGTACTGACAACACAGGTGGAAATAGTCCACCTAGGTGGAACCCTGGAGTGGGTTACCTGTAGGGGGGGGAGCTAAGGGCAATGTATGAGAAGAGCTGGGAGGTCCAGCCCCACTCCGCTAGTTAAGTAACCTAGACATTGGAGAATAAAACAAGGTGCAATAACATGTAAACCTGTGCGGCCCCAAAGAGGGCGTGACAAAAGCATAATGAACTGAAATGAACACAGGAACCTGATAGAAAACATTGGATGCAATAAGCAATCTACACACATATGCCAACTTATAAATAATAGACCCTACGTAGGACACTGCAAAAATAACAACAAAGAGTGAGAATATTGGGATTAAGGGCATTCTTGGTCGAATCGTGCTTGTGAAATATATAGCAGAGTGAACTCAGAGGGCTGACATGAGACGACAGAGTGTGATGAACGTTGTAAAACACATATTTACAGTTAATGCAAACCTCGCTCAGTGACACGTCAGCGTGTCAGCAAAACATAGAGGGAGCGGAGGTGAGAACATTCTATCGTGTCATGGTCCGCATAATGTAAGACTAAGTGGGGATAAGGGTCTAACATGAAACATCATGAAGCATTTGACATGAAAACACATAAGTCTAACATGAAACAATAGCAAGTGGGCATATGTGAGTAAGAAAACACATTTTTCGGATACTATAGCTCCCTACTCCGTTACTTGTTAAACACATCAATACAAGATAATGAGAGTGGGGGTAAGCATATTATATCCTATCAGACCTGCAATATATAACAGAAGTAGGCTCAGGTTCAGGAGGGTGGAGACTCTAGTTGGGTTTCATCGGTAAGCTGTTGTGTTCTCATCCTCTTAGGCCTTTGTTCCTTAACCGACCATTCGGGAGCTGTGACTTTCAGCTTAGATTGTACAGCCGGAGGACCCCTTGAGTCTATTGGCATGAGACCCCATTGGCCAATGAGAGAAGTCCCTTGAGAAAGAGAGGTCACGGTGATTGATTTGTTGTCTCTTGTGATTATTAGTTTAGTAGGGTAACCCCATCTGTACTTAATGTTCTCCTTGCGAAGAATCTGTGTGACTGGCTGAAAATATCTCCGATGTTGCAGAGTGTGTGCCGGATAAATCGGGCAGCAGTTGTATGTCTTTAAATTCTTTCTGATGTTTGCGGCTTCCGAAAG
The DNA here is from genome assembly GCF_027579735.1 of Bombina bombina. Classification (NCBI taxonomy): domain Eukaryota; kingdom Metazoa; phylum Chordata; class Amphibia; order Anura; family Bombinatoridae; genus Bombina; species Bombina bombina. The sequence continues at coordinate 835,112,444 of NC_069501.1, forward strand.
GCCGCCTGCATGAGTCTGTCCTTGAAGATTAAAACTGTGGAAGACAGACTATGACATCTCTCGGTTTCTCCTGGGAGACTGTTCTAGGGCGTAGGGCTCTATGAGCCCTTTCCATGGTGTCAGTCAGCCCCTATATTGGTCCCAGCAATTCTTTAAAGAGTTCTTTCAGAAAGCTTTGAATCTCTGCCGGTTGGATATCCTCAGGAATTCCTCTAAACCTTATGTTGTTTCTGCGTGCCCTATCCCTCCCACATCGGCAAGTTTGAACTCCAGCTGGCTAATTTGATCCGCAAGAGATTCTGAGTAGGATAATAAATTTGTATGGTCAGTGGCAAGATCATCCTGTTTTCTTTCCAGGGGTTCTACTCTGTCACCTATCTCAGAGATGTCTTTACGGAGTTCAGCATGGTTGCGTTGGATATCCTTGGTTATGGAGATACGTTTGGTTTGCAAGCATTTTTTTAAGTGTTGCTTCCAGTTATTAGGTGTTGTGATCTCGCTTGAGGCGTGAGGTCAGGTTGGGAACCATCCCCCAGAGACTCAGACTCACTCAGGCCTTCATTGGAGTCCTCATTCTGGTCTTTGGAATGTAGCGTTGAATTGATCCAGGACTGTATTTTTCACAGAACCTGGCGGCTTTCGAGTGTCTCCTGGCGTTGTGTGCATTTTCATAGGAGAAGAGGGAGCCTCTAGCTGAACCAGTGAGCCCGAATTGGGGGTAAAATGACGAGGGCTATAGGGCCCAACTGCTAATAAAAATAAAAAGAGGATAATACACATGCACAATAGTATTACATAGACGTAGTAGGGCTAGCCGTCCACCCTGTAACCTCTATCTCCCCATAGCGGCGTTTATGGGCAACATGCTGCCCCACGTGGCTTTGGTATGTATCAAAAGATGCCTACTAGGTGGAAGAAAGAGGCCAGCGCGGGCGTCTTATTAATATCTACCCTTTTACCTGTAGTGAGGCGCCTCTAAAATTCTTAGGGGGGGTGTGCCCCTCGGACTCGGGGAAGGGGGGGATACGACCCGGAGGAAGGGGAAAAGGAAAGTGGTAGTGACCAGCCCACGTAAGCAGGCGGAAAGGATGAGTCCGAGAGGAGGGGGTCACGGATAGAAAGTGGTATTAACACGCAGATGGGCAACTATGCCCAGGGAGTACCTGTAACAGTTATTTCTGCCGGTCAGCGCACAGGGTGGGAGGCAAATTTGCTCTCGCTATTAGTCAAAGAGTTACATAAGTGCGGCGAACGGGCAGGAGCAACCGGGGGCCCAAAAAGTTAAGTACCAAAACGTCCTGTTTATAAGAAAAAAGGTAAGTTATGCAAGGTCACAGCACAAAAATACTATACAATAAGAACACTCCACCTCTGAGCTGGGCTGCAGAGAAACAGAAGCTGACGCAGCAGCACAATAAGACACTAATCTATGACAGTGGCTTCAGTCCATGAGAACAGCATTAATTAAGAGCAAGGTTTGCCACCCAGAAGGTACTGTGCTTAAAGGGACTTGAGAGTGTCCCTGGGTGTAGCTTTGCAATTGTAACCTTGGATCTAGTTCTGTGTCAGTGAGAGGTTTCGGTTTTTACCGTTACAGAGATTTAGATAATCTGCTAAGGAGAGTGAGAAAGCTGTTGCTGTTGTGGTGCAGCTGGGTTAACTGATACATAAAACTTTGCTTGCCAGAGAAACTCCTTCTCCAAGGGATCCACTCCAGGTGTAATTCGTGATATATGAGTTCTTCCCTTAGTGATAACACACTTAAATGCAGAAAAGGAAATTGTTGAGCAAGTTCAGAGATACCAATTGGGAGGCAGGCCTACCCCCACGCCAAGAGGTGACTTTAAGCTGAGTTCATGCTGGGGGAATTAGACTAGTATCAGAGTATAGAGCTAGGTATAGGTATTATATTTTTTAGAGGTTGAGACCAGCCAGATGTGTGTGATGGTTTGTCAGACAATATAAACCGCATGAGGGGATACTGTATTAAAAAAGAAGGCAAGCCTGCAGGCACCCCATACAATGATGATATGCGTAACAGTGAAGGCTGCCGTTAGCTCCGTATTAAGTGTCCCCCTCTACAGATAGGCAATGTGGGGTAAAAGCAAGAGGGCCCCCTGTGTAGCAAAAATGTTGCGTGGCAAAACTGTGACTCTCACACCTGTCACTGCTGAAATTTCGTCCGATGGTCTGCTCCAGCAGGGCCTACCGTTGTAGGCAAGGTCTGCCCCTGTGTCTCCTCCTGAAGGTAGAAGGGGTGGTCCGGGGTAATAGCCCTGCTCAGCTCCTCTTTTTATCCGGCCCCACCGCCTAGCGTGTGGGAGCCAAGGAAAGATGGCGCAAGATGGCGGCTATTCCCCGCCGGTTTTACCTCCTCTGTGCGGCCGATATAGGCAGGGCTGGGGTCCAAGTCAGCTCCTCTTCAGCGACAGCCGCCAAGTACCCACTGCAGATTTCCCGGCAAGGCCAGCCGGATCGGGCTCCTCCTGAGAGGCCAGACGTGGCCAGCAGTCTCTACGCCTGAGCGCGCCTGGTCCCGGCGCTCCGTCCCGCTCACCTCCGACTGCGCTGCCCCTCTAAACGTATGCGGCAGGTCCCAGGTCAGTGTCGCTTGTACCGGAGCGGAGCCCCGACCCTCCGGTAACAGTCAGCAAGCACAGGCCGGGTGGATGTGCTAAATGCAGGTAGGTGATTCAACGCCTGTCGCTTCACAGTGGGGTAAAAGTTCAGTGAAAGCCTCAAAAACCAGGGTGCCTGTCAAGGGTATAGGACAGGGCACCTAGAGTAAATAGAAAAGTAATTTTTAAGGAAAAAATAGGCTTAAAAAAAAAGGTTTTATAATGATAAGCTGAGAGGAGCTCTAGCCTGAGACGTCCATTCTGCACGGCGGTTAGCTCCGCCCCCCGAGCCGTAGAGCATTTTTAACGCAGCTTCTAACTCTCGATACCAGAGTTGCTTACGGACGCGGCAGCCTCAAAAACGTGCTCGTGCACGATTCTCCCATAGGAAACAATGGGCTGTTTGAGCTGAAAAAAAACCTAACACCTGCAAAAAAGCCGACCCCTATATTATACTATAGGAATCAATTGTGCAGCGTTACAGAGCTTTACGCTCCTTTATTGCAGGTGTTAGGCTTTTTTTAGCCGGCTCTCCCCATTGATGTCTATGGGGAAATCGGTGCAACGAGTACGTAAAAACCAGTTCAAAGCAGCGCTGGTATTGGAGTGCGGTATGGAGCCCAATTTTGCTCTAGCTCACATATTGCCTGCTAACGCCGGGTTTATGAAAACCTGTAATAGCAGTGCTATTGGGAGGTGAGCGGTGGAAATAACTTGCAAAATAGTACCGAGCCGCTCTTACGGCAAAACTCGTAATCTAGCCGAATGTTATTTAAAAATATGCAAAACTATACAATGTTACAAAAACACTCCTAGATGGGCTATGTAATGGATCATCTACAAAGTATTTATGCAAAGAGAAATCTAGTGTTATAATGTCCCTTTAAGTGAAGGTCAATTTTCATGTGAAAGTGCCCGGTTTTTAAAAAAACTATTAAAAACAGGGGCACTTTCAATCATGAAAATTGACATTTCAGCCGTTTTCTTAAATATACTCATCTTTTCTTCTTGAAGCCGCTCCAGTGCTTCACCAGCCCGTCACAAGCCTCTTCATACGTCAGCAAAGGACGATTCCCAGCATCCTCCAATCAGGGCTTTCCCCCTGGGGAATCATTGCCTGAGTCAACACAGTGATTGGAGGTAGCCGGTTTCGTCATTGCTGGGTAAGTAAACCAGAAAGAAGCAGGTGGGGCATTGTTTCAGAACGGCGATCCGGCGTTTCGGAAGAACAAGGTAAGTATTTTTAAAATACGGTTCAATGTCAATTTTCATGAATGAAAGTGCCCATGTTTTTCAAATGAAAATTGACCTTCACTTTAATGTATTGACCAAGAATGCATTTGAGATTGGTTGATGCATATTTTGAGCTATATTTCTATTTGATCTGCTGGAGTTTAAATCAATGTAATTTATCAATTCACAAACAGTTTTGTATAATATGTTAAACTTTGAATATCATTACATAAAATCAAAGCTACGTCTTAATTATTTAAAACAAGAAAAAAAGGAAACAGTATAGTTGCAATAATAATAAATGGTCAGTATTATAGCTTTGTAAATTGTACTCATAAAAAATGTGGATTTAATATACAGTACATGATAAGAGATTCTATCCTCAATGAATACAGCAAGTTATAAGAACGTAACTTTTTCCTCCAGACAAAGTTTTACGCTAACTTTTATGCATTGCGTTTGAGCAATCACATTTACTTTCGACTTGTAATATGAGTGCACATAGCCGCACAACGCCATCCATAGAAAATATAGGGATTGTAAATGTAAACATTACTTTTAATATGGATTTGAGCTAAAAAAATTCTGCAATCTCGTGATCGCGTTTGTGCTCCTCACGCTAACAATAGTGTACCCTTCGTAATCTAGCCCAATATGGGCATCCAAAAGATTGCAGTATCTGTGTGGCTATAAGGTGAGTTACAGCTATGTGTATACAGGTGTGACAGTTTCTTAGATGTAGAAGTATCTTTGTCCAGTGTTTATCTCTTTGTCATAGTGTTTAAAGCATTCTGTGTACATTAGCTGACGCTGAGCTCTGTAGCACACAGGTGAGTTTTATTGTCGCTGTTGCGTGAATGTTAGATTCTCTTATTAATAATTAATCTAACCTAACTTTTATACTAAAATTACATTAAACTACAAATTAAATTAACTATATAACCCTACTCCAATAATTTAAATCTACACTAAAAAATTACTAAGTTACAAATAACTAAGTTACAAAAAATAACAAACACTAACGCCTAGATTTAGAGTTTTGCGGCCAAAGGGGGTGCGTTAGCTACCCGTCGCTTTTTTCTGGCCACACCTTTTAAATACCGCTGGTATTTAAAAGTTCACAGAATGGCTGCGTTAGGCTCCAAAAAAAGGAGCGTATAGCATATTTACCGCAACTTCAACTCTCGATACCAGCGGTGCTTACGGACGCGGCCAGCTTCAAAAACGTGCTTGTGCACGATTCCCCCATAGAAAACAGTGGGGCTGTTTGAGCTGAAAAAAAAAACTAACGCCTGCAAAAAAGCCGCGTTCAGCTCCTAACGCAGCCCCATTGTTTCCTATGGGGAAACACTTCCTACGTCTGCACCTAACACTCTAACATGTACCCCGAGTCTAAACACCCCTAACCTTACACTTAATTAACCCCTAATCTGCCGCCCCCCCGCTGTCGCTGACCCCTGCATATTATTTTTAACCCCTAATCTGCCGCTCCGTACACCCCCGCCACCTACATTATCCCTATGTACCCCTAATCTGCTGCCCTAACATCGCCGACCCCTATATTATATTTATTAACCCCTAATCTGCCGCCCCCAACGTCGCCCTCCACCTAACTACACTTATTATCCCCTAATCTTGCCGACCGGACCTGAGCGCTACTATAATAAATGTATTAACCCCTAATCCCGCCTCACTCCCGCCTCAATAACCCTATAATAAATAGTATTAACCCCTAATCTGCCCTCCCTAACATTGCCGACACTAACTTCAAGTATTAACCCCTAATCTGCCGACAGGAGCTCACCGCTACTCTAATAAATTTATTAACCCCTAAAGCTAAGTCTAACTTTAACCCTAACACCCCCCTAAATTAAATATAATTTAAATCTAACGAAATAAATTAACTCTTATTAAATAAATTATTCCTATTTAAAGCTAAATGCTTACCTGTAAAATAAACCCTAATATAGCTACAATATAAATTATAATTATATTGTAGCTATTTTAGGATTAATATTTATTTTACAGGCAACTTTGTAATTATTTTAACCAGGTACAATAGCTATTAAATAGTTAAGAACTATTTAATAGTTACTTAGTTAAAATAATAACAAAATTACCTGTAAAATAAATCCTAACCTAAGTTACAATTAAACCTAACACTACACTATCAATAAATTAATTAAATAAAATACCTACAATTATCTACAATGAAACCTAACACTACACTATCAATAATAAATTAAATACAATTCCTACAAATAAATACAATTAAATAAACTAACTAAAGTACAAAAAATAAAAAAGAACTAAGTTCCAAAAAATAAAAAAATATTTACAAACATTAGAAAAATATTACAACAATTTTAAACTAATTACACCTACTCTAAGCCCCCTAATAAAATAACAAAGACCCCCAAAATAAAAAAATGCCCTACCCTATTCTAAATTACAAAAGTTCAAAGCTCTATACCTTACCAGCCCTTAAAAGGGCCCTTTGTGAGGCATGCCCCAAAGAATTCAGCTCTTTTGCCATACAATACCCCCCCCCAACATTACAACCCACCACCCACATACCCCTAATCTAACCCAAACCTCCCTTAAATAAACCTAACACTAAGCCCCTGAAGATCTTCCTACCTTGTCTTCACCTCACCGGGTTCACTGATCGGTCCAGAAGAGGGTCCGAAGTCTTGATCCAAGCCCAAGCGGGGGGCTGAAGAGTGATGTCCATCCTCGGGCTGAAGTCTGGATCCAAGCGGCGGCTGAAGAAATCCATCATCGGGCTGAAGTCTTGATCCAAGCGGGCGCTGGAGAAGTCCATCATCGGGATAAAGTCTTCTATGAAGCAGCATCTTCAATCTTCTTTCTTCCGGAGCCATCATCTTCCAGCCGACGCGGAACATCCTCTTCTACCGACGCCTACTCGCCGAATGACGGTTCCTTTAAATGACGTCATCCAAGATGGCGTCCGTCGAATTCCGATTGGCTGATAGGATTCTATCAGCCAATCGGAATTAAGGTAGGAAAATTCTGATTGGCTGATGGAATCAGCCAATCAGATTCAAGTTCAATCCGATTGGCTGATCCAATCAGCCAATCAGATTGAGCTCGCATTCTATTGGCTGTTTTTTTTTACAGGCAAAAGAGCTGAATTCTTTGGGGCATGCCCCGCAAAGGGCCCTTTTCAGGGCTGGTAAGGTAAAAGAGCTTTGAACTTTTGTAATTTAGAATAGGGTAGGGCATTTTTTATTTTTCGGGTCTTTGTTATTTTATTAGGTGGCTTAGAGTAGGTGTAATTAGTTTAAAATTGTTGTAATATTTTTCTAATGTTTGTAAATATTTTTTATTTTTTGTAACTTAGTTCTTTTTTATTTTTTGTACTTTAGTTAGTTTATTTCATTGTATTTATTTGTAGATATTGTATTTAATTAATTTATTGATAGTGTAGTGTTAGGTTTAATTGTAACTTAGGTTAGGATTTATTTTACAGGTAATTTTGTAATTATTTTAGCTATTAAATAGTTCTTAACTATTTAATAGCTATTGTACCTGGTTAAAATAATTACAAAGTTGCCTGTAAAATAAATATAAATCCTAAAATAGCTATAATATAATTATAATTTATATTGTAGCTATATCAGGGTTTATTTTACAGGTAAGTATTTAGCTTTAAATAGGAATAATTTAATTTATTTCGTTAGATTTAAATTATATTTAATTTAGGGGGGGTGTTAGTGTTAGGGTTAGACTTAGCTTTAGGGGTTAATCCATTTATTACAGTAGCGGCGAGATTCGGTCGGCAGATTAGGGGTTAATAATTGAAGTTAGGTGTCGGTGATGTTAGGGAGGGCAGATTAGGGGTTAATACTATTTATTATAGGGTTATTGAGGCGGGAGTGAGGCGGATTAGGGGTTAATAACTTTATTATAGTAGCGGTGCGGTCCGCTCGGCAGATTAGGGGTTAATAAGTGTAGGCAGGTGGAGGCGACGTTGAGGGGGGTAGATTAGGGGTTAATAAATATAATATAGGGGTCGGCGGAGTTAGGGGCAGCAGATTAGGGGTACATAAGGATAACGTAGGTGGCGTCGCTTCGTGGTCGGCAGATTAGGGGTTAATTATTTAGGTAGCTGGCGGCGATGTTGTGGGGGGCAGGTTAGGGGTTAATAAATATAATATAGGGGTCAGCGGTGTTAGGGGCAGCAGATTAGGGGTACATAAGTATAACGTAGGTGGCGGTCGGCAGATTAGGGGGTTAAAAAAATGTAATCGAGTGGCGGCGATGTGGGGGGACCTCGGTTTAGGGATACATAGATAGTTTATGGGTGTTAGTGTACTTTAGAGCACAGTAGTTAAGAGCTTTATAAACCGGCGTTAGCCCAGATTTCTAACGCTCACTTCAGCCACGACTCGAAATACCGGCGTTAGAAAGATCCCATTGAAAAGATAGGATACGCAAATGACGTAAGGGAAAAGTTGCGGCTGGAAAGTGAGCGTTAGACCCTTTCTGACTGACTCCAAATACCAGAGGGCGGTAAAAACCAGCGTTAGGAGCCTCTAACGCTGGTTTTCACGGCTACCGCCCAACTCTAAATCTAGGCCTAAATTACACAAAAAAATAAACACTAAGATTAAAAAAATAAAAAATAAATTATCAAAGATTTAAACTAATTACACCTAATCTAAGGGCCCTATGAAAAAAAAAGCCCCTCTAAAATAAAAAAAACCCACTAACCTACAATAAACTACAAATAGCCCTTAAAAGGGCCTTTTGCGGGGCATTGCCCCAAAGAAATCAGCTCTTTTACCTGTAAATAAAAAATACAAATACCCCCCCAACAGTAAAACCCACCACCCACACAACCAACCCCCAAATAAAAAGCTAACTAAAAAAACCTAAGCTCCCCATTGCCCTGAAAAGGGCATTTTGGTTGGGCAATGCCCTTAAAAGGGCATTTAGCTCTATTGCAGCTCAAGTCCTAATCTAAAACTAAGACCCACCTAATACACCCTTAAAAAATCCTAACACTAACCCCTGAAGATCCGACATCCATCCTTCAAGAAGCCGGCAGAAGTCTTCATCCAAGCCCGCAGAAGTCTTCACCCAGACAGCATCTCCTATCTTCATCCATCCGTTGCGGAGCGGCTCCATCTTCCAGACATCTGACGCGGAGCATCCTCTTCCATCAACGTCTTCTTGAACAATGAAGGTTCCTTTAAATGACGTCATCCAAGATGGCGTCCCTTAGATTCCGATTGGCTGATAGATTTCTATCAGCCAATCAGAATTAAGGAAGAAAAAATCCTATTGGCTGTTGCAATCAGCCAATAGGATAGAGCTTTCATCCTATTGGCTGATCCAATCAGCCAATAGGATTGAGCTCACATTCTATTGGCTGATTGGATCAGCCAATAGGATGAAAGATCAATCCTATTGGTTGATTGTAACAGCCAATAGGATTTTTTCAACCTTAATTCCGATTGGCTGATAGAAATCTATTAGCCAATCGGAATCTAAGGGATGCCATCTTGGATGACGTCATGTAAAGGAACATTCATTGTTCAAGAAGACGTTGATGGAAGAGAATGCTCTGCGTCGGATGGATGAAGATAGAAGATGCTGTCTGGGTGAAGACTTCTGCGGGCTTGGATGAAGACTTCTGCCGGCTTCTTGGAGGATCTTCAAAACTGTAAGTCGATCTTCAGGGGTTAGTGTTAGGATGTTTTAAGGGTTTATTGGGTGGGTTTTAGTTTTAGATTAGGACTTGGGGTGCAATAGAGCTAAATGCCCTTTTAAGGGCAGCAATGGGGAGCTTAGGTTTTTTTAGTTAGCTTTTTATTTGGGGGGGTTGGTTGTGTGGGTGGGGGGTTTTACTGTTGGGGGGGGTTGTTTGTATTTTTTATTTACAGGTAAAAGAGCTGATTTCTTTGGGGGCAATGCCCCGCAAAAAGCCCTTTTAAGGGCTATTTGTAGTTTATTGTAGGTTAGGGTTTTTTTTATTTGGCGGGGTTTTTTTTTTATTTTCATAGGGCCCTTAGATTAGGTGTAATTAGTTTAAATCTTTGATAATTTCTTTTTTATTTTTTGTGTAACTTAGTGTTTTTTATTTTTTGTAACTTACGGCGAGATTACGAGTTTTGCGGTAACAGGGGTGCGTTACTAACGAGCATTTTTTTTTTAACACTCCCTAAAGACAATGCTGGTATTACAGGTTTTTTTAAACCCGGCGTGAGCCGCAAAAAGGTGAGCGTAGAGCAAAATTTAGCTCCACATCTCACCTCACTACCAGTGCTGCTTACGGTAGCGGTAAGCTGGCTAAACGTGCTCGTGCACGATTTCCCCATAGGAAACAATGGGGCTGAGCCGGCTAATCTGCTTCCCCCAACATCTCAGAATCCTTCATTATATTTATTAACCCCTAATATGCCACCCCAACGTCGCTGCAACCTACCTACACTTATTAACCCCTAATCTGCCGCTGCCAATGTCGCCGCCACTATAATAAAGTTATTAACCCCTAAACCTAAGTCTAAACCTAACCCTAACACCCCCTAATTTAAATATAATTTAAATAAATCTAAATAAAATTACTACAATTAAATAAATTATTCCTATTTAAAACTAAATACCTATAAAATAAACCCTAAGCTAGCTACAATATAACTAATAATTACATTGTAGCTAGCTTAGAATTTATTTTTATTTTACAGGCAACTTTGTATTTATTTTAACTAGGTAGAATAGTTACTAAATAGTTATTAACTATTTAATAGCTACCTAGTTAAAATAAGTACAAATTTACCTGTAAAATAAATCCTAACCTAAATTACAATTATACCTAACACTACACTATCATTAAAATAATTAACTAAAATAACTACAATTAACTACAATTAAATAAAATAAACTAAAGTACGAAAAAACCCCCACTAAATTACAGAAAATAGAAAAAAATTACAAGAATTTTAAACTAATTACACCTACTCTAATCCCCCTAATAAAATAAAAAAGCCTCCCAAAATAAAAAAATACCCTACCCTATACTAAATTACAAATAACCCTAAGCTCCCCATTGTCCTGAAAAGGGCATTTGGATGGGCATTGCCCTTTAAAGGGCATTTAGCTCTTTTTCCACCCAAACCCTAAGCTAAAAATAAAACCCACCCCAATAAACCCTTAAAAAACCCAACACTAACCCCCGAAGATCCACTTACAGTTTTTGGAGACCCGACATCCATCCTCAGCGAAGCGGCAGAAGTCCTCATCGAAGTTGGCAGAAGTCTTCATCCAAGCGGGCCAAAGTCTTCATCCAAGCCGGCATCTTCTATCTTCATCCATCCGGCGCGGAGCGACTCCATCTTCAAGACATCCGGCTCGGAGCATCTTCTTCAATCGACGGCTCTTCCAGAATGAAGGTTCCTTTCATCCAAGATGGCGTCCCTTGAATTCTGATTGGCTGAAAGGATTCTATCAGCCAATCGGAATTAAGGTAGGAAAAATCCTATTGGCGGATCCAATCAGCCAATAGGATTGAAGTTCAATCCTATTGGCTGTTCCAATCAGCCAATAGGATTGAGCTCGCATTCTATTGGCTGTTCCAATTAGCCAATAGAATGTGACCTCAATCCTATTGGCTGATTACATCAGCGAATAGGATTTTTCCTACCTTAATTCCGATTGGCTGATAGAATCCTATCGGCCAATCAGAATTCAAGGGAAGCCATCTCGGATGACATAATTTAAAGGAACCTTCATTCTTTGCTTGGACTTTGTCTGATAAAGATGCTCCGCGTTGGCTGGATTGAAGATGGACCCGCTCTGGATGGATGAAGATAGAAGATGCCGCCTGGATGAAGACTTCTGCCGCTTGGAGGACCTCTTCTGCCCGGATCGGATGAAGATTTCTGCCCCTCTGGAAGTCCACTTGTGCCCCGGCTGGGTGAAGACGTCTCAAGGTAGGGTGATCTTCAAGGGGGTAGTGTTAGGTTTTATTAAGGGGGGGATTGGGTGAGTTTTAGAGTAGGGTTGGATATGTGGGTGGTGGGTTGTAATGTTGGGGGGGTATTGTCTTTTTTTACAGGTAAAAGAGCTGATTACTTTGGGGCAATGCCCCGCAAAAGGCTCTTTTAAGGGCTATTTGTAATTTAGTATAGGGTAGGGTATTTTTTATTTTGTGGGGCTTTTTTATTTTATTAGGGGGTTAGAGTAGGTGTAATTAGTTTAAAATTCTTGTAATTATTTTTTATTTTCTGTAATTCAGTGTTTTTTTTCTTACTTTAGTTTATTTTATTTTATTGTAGTTAATTGTAGTTAGTTTAGGCAATTAATTTAATGATAGTGTAGTGTTAGGTGTAATTATAATTTAGGTTAGGATTTATTTTACAGGTAAATTTGTACTTATTTTAACTAGGTAGCTATTAAATAGTTAATAACTATTTAATAACTATTGTACCTAGTTAAAATAAATACAAAGTTGCCTGTAAAATAAAAATAAACCCTGAGATAGCTACAATGTTATATTGTAGCTAGCTTAGGGTTTATTTTATCGGTAAGTATTTAGTTTTAAATAGGAATCATTTATTTAACTGTAGTAATTTTATTTCGTTTTATTAAAATTATATTTAAGTTAGGGGGGTTAGACTTAGGGTTAGACTTAGGTTTAGGGGATAATAAATTTAATATAGTAGCGGCGACGTTGTGGGCGGCAGATTAGGGGTTAATAAATGTAGATAGGTGTCGGCGATGTTTGGAACGGCAGATTAGGGGTTAATAAAATTTAACTAATGTTTGCAAGGTGGGAGTGCGGCGGTTTAGGGGTTTATATATTTATTACAGTGGCGGCGATGTCTGGTCAGCAGATTAGGGGTTAAAAACTTTATTTAAGTGTTTGCGATGTGGGGGGGGGCTCGGTTTAAGGGTTAATAGGTAGTTTATGGGTGTTAGTGTACTTTGTAGCACTTTAGTTAAGAGTTTTATGTTACAGCGTTAGCCCATAAAACTCTTAACTACTGACTTTTAAATGTGGTAGGAGTCTTGACAGGAGAGGGTGTACCGCTCACTTCTTCCAAGACTCGTAATACCGGCATTAGGCAAATCCCATTAAAAACATAATATACGCAATTGACGTAAGGGGATTTGCGGTATGCTCAAGTCGCGGAAGAAAAGCGAGCGGTACACCTGTTCCTGCCAGACTGGTAATACCAGCGGGCGTTAAAAAGCAGCATTGGGACCTCTCAACACTGCTTTTTAAGGCTAACGCAAGACTCGTAATCTAGCAGTTAGTTATTTATTTGTAACTTAGTAATTTTTTAGTGTAGATTTAAATTATTTGAGTAGGGTTAGGTGTTTAAATATATAATATAGTTAATTTAATTTGTAGTTTAATGTAATTTTAGTATACAAGTTAGGTTAGATTAATTATTAATTTAATATAGTTTAATGTAATTTTATTTTAAAAGTTAGGGATTATTAATTAATAATTTAATATAGTTTAATGTAATTTTATTTTAAAAGTTAGGGATTATTAATTATTAATTTAATATAGTTTAATGTAATTTTATTATACTAGTTAAGGTAGGTTAATGAATATTTTAATATAGTTTAATGTAATTTTAGTATAATAGTTAGGGTAGGTTAATTATTAGTTTAATATAGTTTAATTTAATTTTAAAGGTAAGTTTAAATTTATTATAAGATAGGGATGAATTACTATTTAATATAAAGTTAGCGGGTTGTTAGGTTTAGGGGTTAGTAGGTTAATTTAGGTTATGGCGATGTGGGGGGCTGACGATTTAGGGGTTAATAACTTTATTTAATTGCGGTGGGCTCCAGGAGCGGCTGGATAGGGGTTAATAACTTTATGTAGGTAGCGGCGGTGTAGGGGGCGGCAGATTAGGGGTTAATAAGTATAATGTAGGTGGCGACGGTGGCGGGGCAGCAGATTAGGGGTTAATAACTATAATGTAGGTGGCAGCGGTGGCGGGGCAGCAGAATAGGGGTTAATAAGTATAATGTAGGTGGCGGCAGTGTAGGGGGCGGCATATTAAGGGTGATTAGACTCTGGGCTTATGTTAGGGTATTAGGTGTAAACATAACTTTTATTCTCCCATAGGAATCAATGGAATATCGGGCAGCAGCGAACATAAGCTTTCGCTGCTTTCAGACTCCCATTGATTCCTATGGCATCCACCGCCTCCAGGGAAGCGGATTGAAAACCAGGTACGCTAGGCCGGAATAGTGGCGAGCATACCTGGTAGTTATTTGTTTACTTGCAAAAGTAGTCAGATAGTGCCGAATTTGCATTCGGAACATCTGTAGTGACGTAAGCATCGATCTGTGTCGGACTGAGACTGGCAGATCGTATGTTACGTCACAAAATTCTACTTTTGCCGGTCTGTAGCCTTTGATAAATAAGGCGAATCAAGCTCTCCACAATTACGCTGCGGAATTCCAGCCTATTTGCGGTTGACGGCTTGATAAATAGGGACCAATGTCTGCACATTAAAGAAATGATAAGGTCATATTTTTTAATTGTCTGCTGCAGTTTCTTAATTGTTAAGGACTAGTGTAAATTATAGCTGAAATATATATACACAAATTTTATTGTAGTGAACAATTTGCATTGTGTCAGGTGCTCCACTGTTAAAGGGACATGAAATACAAAACATTTTTTCATGATTCAGATAAAGCATACAATTTTAAACATCTTTCCAATGTACTTCTATTTTTTGATTAGCTGCATTTTTTTGGCAGCCTTTGTTGAAAAGCATTCCTTGGTAGGCTAAGTGACTAAACATATATGTCTCTTGCCATTGGCTCAACCAATTTGTTAAGATAGCTCCTATTAGTGCTTTGTATTTATTAAAGGAAACCAAGAGAATGAAGCAAATTTGATAATAAAGGAAAATCAGAAAGTTGTTTAAAATTGTATGGTCTATTTGAATCATGAAGAAAAATGTGGGTTGCAATGGCTTTTAAATTCAATCGCCCCTGCGAGATTCTGTATTCCAGAGAGCTTCATTACTTTCTTTGGGATTGATGATAAAAGATTCTTTAACTTGGAGACAAATTATAGTGCAGACTGGCAGAACTTACTGAATGCTTTAAGAAAAAGTTCGGAATCTGAAAGTCCTAGAGAGATGAGAGATGTCTTCAATAGAAATTAATGAGGCACTGTGAGATACAGAATCTCACAGGGGAGAGTGAAGTTAGTGGTGAACAAAATGACACTGATATCAATTCTCAGCTAGCAGCAAATACAAATTAAACTGAAATGTTTCACTACATTTTAATTTGCATTTGCTTTTAGTTTAGTATACATTACTTTTCTGTCAGTTCAATAAATTTATTGTAAATTTTGAGAAGACTTCACCTGCATACATCTGGTGAGATAAATCATTGAGACTTGCTAGTGTAACACCCTGGGAACTAACCTGTCTCTTCCACCTTCTGCAATTTATTTATTGTATTTTATATAAAGCAAAGTGCAATGTAATTTATGAAGCATACACAGAAATATACAAAGAATATTCCTAATGTGACAAAGTAACAGAAACCTTGAAAGCATAATAAGAATTTGTAAAATCACTGCTATATACATAATCCAAATGCACTTAAATACAAAATAGAAAGTGCAAAGCTTAAGGGCCAGATTAAAAGTGGAGCGGTGCTTAACACTCATACTCTAACTTCACTAGAAGTAAGCTTTTTGCATGCATCAGGTAACGCGGGTATTACAAGCTGAAAGTAAAAAGTTTTTGATTGTGCGTTAATGTGATGCACGTAAAAAGCCGATTAGGATATTGTGAACGTGTTAATGTATTCCCCCATAGAAGTCATTGGAGAAAAAAAGGGGGGGGGGAATAATATCTTACTCGCGTGCAAACCTGATCGCATGGTCTCAAGTGCGCTAAATCGACATAAAAATATTAATATTTCACATTCCAGTGTTCTTCACATAGCAGAATTTGTTAAATGTTTTCATAAATACATATTTCTATATATATATCTGATGTTTTTTTTTTAAATATATATCTATACTTATATATACTGTATATATATATATATATAGATAGATAGATAGATAGATAGATAGATAGATCGATCGATAGATAGATAATTATAAATAGGTATAGATAAATATAGAAATTTATAGGAATATCTGTTTCAAAGTACGTAGAACATATTGTGCTATGTGCGGAACATTTGAAATGTGAAATATTTACAGTAAATACACAGTATAACACTTTATTAAATAAGAATTTTGCATAAATTGGCTTTTTCATGTTTACATCTTCTTAACTGCAATGGGCTCCTATATGTGTGTGCATATGTGTTTAGGTGTTAATGTGTGTATATATGTCTATGTCTATGTAATGTAAATACATATACACATATAAATTCATCTGTACACACACTTATATATATATATATATATATATATATATACATACATATACACACATACATACATATACATGTTTAGACATTTATATGTATGTATCTCTATATTAAAGCCTTTACTGACTTTTATTTCTTCTTCTAACACCTGAGGCCTCATATCTTTGAGCCCTTATAACCTTTTTTGTTTAATTATTTTTAAATATTTTTTATCAGACAGTGTTATTATGAGTATAACTGTACTTTGAAATATATTTTTATTGTTTTTTGTTACACTTTTTTGATTTGCGAAACAGTTAACCAGTGCGCTAAGGATGCAATATCTTGACGCACGTTAACTTCAATTGCTCTCAAGCAATCGCATTTACTTTCAACTTGTAATACGAGCACTATACCTGATGCGCGCAAACAGCCACAATAAACTCAATATCGTTCGCACCGCACGTAACTGTTAGCACGCCACTCATAATCTGGCCCTAAATGTAATAAACAAATCTGAAGCCTAAAGTAATAAAAAAATAGTGTAAATAGCATAAAAAAGCATAAAGTGTAAATGTAACAAAACATACATGTTTTGCAGGGCTATATTGCACTGAGCTTGTCTCTTCTTTCTTCACAGAAATGCAGGGCCTCTTAGGGCCTGAGTCTAAGAACTTCAATGGTCAAAGAACTTTAATGGTCTAGGTTTTTCCCCGCCGACAGTCGCTGGGGCAGCCCTCATTTAATTCTATAAAAAAGGGTCTATCCCTTCAAGATGTCTTCCATAGAAATTATTGGGGGTTAGCTAAAATGGAAAACTTTGCTAGGGAGTAGAGAGCAGGTTGGCGCACTTTAACAAGTTTATCCTGCAGTTAATACAAATCTGATTACGCTGCTTTTTTAACCTTTTTGTATTTTACAATCACCTCTTCATATGCATGTGTTTTTATATTAAAATAATAATTGTTTTGCGTATTTTGACACAATCTTGCCACCTTTTAGTTTGCAAGAATAAAACAGTGAGAACTGCAGGTGAAAATGTTTACAAACATAGAAAAACTGAAGTAACCAAAAAAAAAAAATGTATGGAAATGTATTTACTTTAATCCTAAAGAAGGATGATATCATTACTATTTTATTTTCTCATGTCAAAATCTCTTTACATTATATGGATGCAAAGCTATGGATACGATTACAGCTTTCTCTGCAGGGAGCTAAGAACCATATGCATAAATATAACTCCTGTGAATTCTATTTTCAGAAAATGATAATGCAAAAAAATATATATATATATATATATATTTCTAAAGCCTGAAACTCTGTTACCAAAATATCCTAAAATTAATCCTAAAAAATGAATTTACCCTTAAAAACAGCCATATTCTATTTTACAATTTGTTATTATGACTGACATATGTTGAATTATTAAGCATTAGATTCAACTGCCTGGAGTGCTGTACTGTGAAAGATTGTAGTACATTATGAAGGGTTTTTGAAGGTTATATTAATAAAAAAATATTTTCATAAATAGAATATATAATACTCCACTTCTAAATATATTAGATACTTTATTCATTCTGTGTCTTTGTCTGTTAAGGATAAATGAATGACTTACTGTAAACTTTCACTTGCCAAAACAGACACTTTTTACGAAGTACTAAGTTCACTGTACATATATTATGCCTTTGATTACATATATGGAAATGCTTTCAAAGACGTCCAGTCTTTTTATTTGTCTGACACTGATGAATTGAATGTGAATAAAGTTGAATAATTATCACTTAACGCCAAAACCATACTAAAAAAAAATCCCAGCTGCTTTGAATAGAGAAATATCAGGAGTCTACAATCTGCATGTTATGAATATATGCAAAATGAAATGAAAATATAACAGATTCAGCCTACAAACAATTGAAATGAGTTTCAAAGCATTCACTCATTTATGAGACAATCAAGCCCAAACAAATCAGATGGTTCAGTAGCATTCTGTAGATATAGTGTCTCTCCCTTGGGGATAACTGATTAGATTGACTCTTTAGGAGTGTCATATCTTTTCATTTCAATTTACCTCTCTCAGATTTGTGCTCTCAACTTGACCATCAGTAACCTTTCACCATTTGTTTAGGTGCCTGCAGTGAAGTATGAGGCCACCCAGCAGTCTCTTTGATCCCTTGCTGATGTTACCATAATAGTGTACTGCTCACTAAACCAGTACCAAAATATATGACCCACTTTTAACGAAAAAAAAAATCACACTGTTATTGCCCAAAGACATTTGTTCTTAAAGGGACACTAAAGTCAAAATTAAATTTTCATGATTCAGATAGCGCATGCAATTGTAAGAGACTTTCCAATTTACTTCTATTATCACATTTTGCACAATCTTTTTATATTCACATTTTCTGAGGCACCAGCTCCTACTGAGCATGTGCTCAAGTTTATAGGGCATACGTATACTAATCTGTGATTGGCTGAAGGTTGTCACATGATACAGGGGGCAGCAAATATGGAAACAAATGCATTTGACAGAAAATAATCTACTGCTTATTTGAAATTCAAAGTAAGTGCTATTGTATTACGTTTTTATTATGCACTTGTTAATTATGCAATTCTACTGTATTTAGTGGTCCTTTAATAGCTCTCTCTCTCTCTTTGTGTCTTCCTCTCTCTCTGTATATATGTATGTGTGTATATATATATATATATATATATAATATATTTATATATATACTGTATATATATATATATATATATATATATATATATATATATATACATAGTATATATAAAGTAAAAGAAGCTTCTTCATGCATTATGGAATATTAAACCACCAAACAGCAACAAGTAACTATTTAAAAAATGTGTTAAATCTGTTTAAATTTATGTTAAAACGTATTCACATCTCATACAGACTAATCACGAGAACAACCCTCACGTGCCTCCAGTGTCACAAAAAATAAAAATTTAGCACAGGAATATCCATAAAATTACATTCTAATAGCTCTTAGCTTTACATATTTTTTTAACAATGTTATTCATTTTGATTTGAACTATAATGCCTGCTCTGTCCATTGACTATTTATTTTTCCTTAAAACATTTTTGGACATCTGCTTGCACTGGGCATCCTCAGTAGTCTTCTCATATTTAAGAAGAGTTCCCAGTTCATCTCACAGACTTTTGATTTTTATCTTTTGTTACAGTTCAGAAAAGACTAACCAGACAAAAAAAATCATCTCACGCAGGCTGGTTTAAGAGGTTAAAAGAGAAAAGATTTTGAGTTTCCTCATAACTGTGGATCCCAGTTTGACTTATGAAAGACGTCTTTACAAAAACTCCTCAGAGTGAAAGCTTTGAGGTTGCCTAGCCTCACACAGAGCAAATGCCAACCAGTCAAAAGGCCGTGTCACAGAGGTTACTAAAGATAATGAAGTCTCCAAAATCCTGCAAAGGAGTTTCATGACGCAACATGCTGAGAGTGGAATGAGCTCAGTCCAGTGAACAATTTTTGTCCGAGACTAATGAAATCATAAGCCTGTTCTATACAATAGATCTGTCAGGAAAGATGGGGATCCCTGCAAAGATTTTCATGCTACTTTTGAAAAGTGTCAATTTTCAGGTGCTCTGGGATAATTAAACAGAGCACATTATAATATCATATGGTGAAATAAGATTATGTTGTTTTCAGTCAACACGGTCAACCTCTGAGTTCATTTTACATGTTTATATACAGTATACATTACCACCCTGCTCTTGTGAGTTATTTTCAGTAACTATGTTGACAGGAGTGCATTTATTCTGGACGGCATATTTTGTATTATATGCAAATATTTATTGGAAAATTTTAAAACCCTTTAAATATTGTCAAGAAGGTGCGCATGATATGCATATATTAAATTAGGGAAATGAGGTTCCCCGGTACTACAAGTGTTTTTGTTTCTATTGGGAGACATATTATATTTAATATAAGATTAATCTGTTACGCAGACTAACAAGAACAATGGTGTTCACTGACTTCTTGCAATACTATAATAGTGTAGCAAGCTGTATAATAGAATTTGGAAGTAAATATATTACACAATATTATATAAACTTATCCTGATAATAAGAATTAAAGGGACATGAATACCAAAACATTTTCTTTCATGATTCATAGGCCTCTATTTATCAAGCTGTCTACTTTCTAGCATTCGCCGGCCCCAATACGCTCGCCTAAGCTCGCCTAGCATCGCAGCCGCGGACCTGAATACGTTCGCCAAATTTATCAAGAAAGCTGTCAAAAAGCCGCGCACCAAGTACGGTGCGATGAGCAGCGGACTGTTGTTAACTGACAGTCATCGATCTTGCTGCTCATCAGCTTATTCACAGCTTTCTTGCTAGCCTGTCACTAAGCACCCACACTATACTATACTGTTTTACCTCCTATACCACCGCTCCCGGAGCCCCCCGCAACTAAATAAACTTATTAACCCCTAAACCGCCGCTCCCGGACCCCGCCGCCACCTACATTATACCTATTAACCCTTAATCTGCCGCCCCCTGTACTGCCGTCACCTACATAAAGTTATTAACCCCTATCCTGCCGATCCCGGACCCAGTCACAAATAAATAACATAATTTATGCTTACCTGATAAATGTATTTCTCTTGTAGTGTATCCAGTCCACGGATCATCCATTACTTGTGGGATATTCTCCTTCCCAACAGGAAGTTGCAAGAGGATCACCCACAGCAGAGCTGCTATATAGCTCCTCCCCTAACTGCCATATCCAGTCATTCGACCGAAACAAGCCGAGAAAGGAGAAACCATAGGGTGCAGTGGTGACTGAAGTTTAATTAAAATTTAGACCTGCCTTAAAAGGACAGGGCGGGCCGTGGACTGGATACACTACAAGAGAAATAAATTTATCAGGTAAGCATAAATTATGTTTTCTCTTGTTAAGTGTATCCAGTCCACGGATCATCCATTACTTGTGGGATACCAATACCAAAGCTTAAGTACACGGATGATGGGAGGGACAAGGCAGGAACTTAAACGGAAGGAACCACTGCCTGTAGAACCTTTCTCCCAAAAACAGCCTCCGAAGAAGCAAAAGTATCAAATTTGTAAAATTTTGAAAAGGTATGAAGCGAAGACCAAGTCGCAGCCTTGCAAATCTGTTCAACAGAGGCCTCATTTTTAAAGGCCCAGGTAGAAGCCACAGCTCTAGTAGAATGAGCTGTAATTCTTTCAGGGGGCTGCTGTCCAGCAGTCTCATATGCTAAACGGATTATACTCCGAAGCCAAAAAGAAAGAGAAGTTGCCGAGGCCTTTTGACCTCTCCTCTGTCCAGAGTAAATAACAAACAGGTGAGATGTTTGGCGAAAATCTTTAGTAGCCTGCAAGTAAAACTTCAATGCACGGACTACGTCTAGATTATGCAAAAGACGTTCCTTCTTTGAAGAAGGATTAGGGCATAATGATGGAACAACAATCTCTTGATTGATATTCTTGTTAGAAACCACCTTAGGTAAAAACCCAGGTTTTGTACGCAGAACTACTTTATCTGAATGAAAGATCAGATAAGGAGAATCACAATGTAAGGCAGATAACTCAGAGACTCTTCGAGCCGAGGAAATAACCATCAGAAAAAGAACTTTCCATGATAGAAGTTTGATATCAATAGAATGAAGGGGTTCAAACGGAACCCCTTGAAGAACTTTAAGAACCAAGTTTAAGCTCCATGGGGGAGCAACAGGTTTAAACACAGGCTTAATTCTAACTAAAGCCTGACAAAATGCCTGAACGTCTGGAACTTCTGCCAGACGCTTGTGTAAAAGAATAGACAGAGCAGAAATCTGTCCCTTTAAAGAACTAGCTGATAGTCCTTTGTCCAAACCCTCTTGGAGGAAGGACAATATCCTAGGAATCCTAACCCTACTCCATGAGTAATTCTTGGATTCACACCAATGAAGATATTTACGCCAAATCTTGTGGTAAATTTTCCTGGTGACAGGCGTTCGTGCCTGTATTAAGGTATCAATTACTGACTCGGAGAAGCCACGCTTTGATAGGATCAAGCGTTCAATCTCCATGCAGTCAGTCTCAAAGAAAGTAGATTCGGATGATTGAAAGGACCTTGTATTAGAAGGTCTTGTCTCAGAGGCAGAGTCCATGGTGGAAAGGATGACATGTCCACTAGGTCTGCATACCAGGTCCTGCGTGGCCACGCAGGCGCTATCAATATCACCAATGCTCTCTCCTGTTTGATTTTGGCAATCAGACGAGGGAGCAGAGGAAACGGTGGAAACACATAGGCCAGGTTGAAGAACCAAGGCGCTGCTAGAGCATCTATCAGTGCCACTTCTGGGTCCCTGGGCCTGGATCCGTAACAAGGAAGCTTGGCGTTCTGGCGAGACGCCATGAGATCCAGTTCTGGTTTGCCCCAACGGAGAACCAATTGAGCAAACACCTCCGGATGGAGTTCCCACTCCCCCGGATGAAAAGTCTGACGACTTAGAAAATCTGCCTCCCAGTTCTCTACCCCTGGGATATGGATCGCTGATAGGTGGCAAGAGTGAGTCTCTGCCCAGCGAATTATCTTGGAGACTTCTGACATCGCTAGGGAACTCCTGGTCCCCCCTTGATGGATGATGTAAGCCACAGTCGTGATGTTGTCCGACTGAAATCTGATGAACCTCAGTGTTGCTAACTGAGGCCAAGCTAGAAGAGCATTGAATATTGCTCTTAACTCCAGAATATTTATTGGGAGGAGTTTCTCCTCCTGAGTCCATGAACCCTGAGCCTTCAGGGAGTTCCAGACTGCACCCCAACCTAGAAGGCTGGTGTCTGTTGTTACAATGGTCCAATCTGGCCTGCGAAAGGTCATACCTTTGGACAGATGGACCCGAGATAACCACCAGAGAAGAGAATCTCTGGTTTCCTGATCCAGATTTAGTAGAGGGGACAAATGTGTGTAATCCCCATTCCACTGACTGAGCATGCATAATTGCAGCGGTCTGAGATGCAGGCGCGCAAATGGCACTATGTCCATCGCCGCTACCATTAAGCCGATTACTTCCATGCACTGAGCCACCGTGGGGCGCGGAATGGAGTGAAGAACACGGCAAGCATTTAGAAGTTTTGATAACCTGGACTCCGTCAGGTAAATTTTCATTTCTATAGAATCTATCAGAGTCCCTAGGAAGGAAACCCTTGTGAGAGGAGATAGAGAACTCTTTTCTTCGTTCACTTTCCAACCATGCGACCTCAGAAATGCCAGAACTATCTCTGTATGAGACTTGGCAATTTGAAAGCTTGACGCCTGTATCAGGATGTTGTCTAGGTATGGAGCCACCTCTATGCCTCGCGGTCTTAGAACCGCCAGAAGTGAGCCTAGAACCTTTGTAAAAATTCTTGGGGCAATAGCCAACCCGAATGGAAGAGCTACAAACTGGTAATGCCTGTCTAGAAAGGCAAACCTCAGGAGCCGATGATGATTCTTGTGGATCGGAATGTGAAGGTAGGCATCCTTTAAGTCCACTGTGGTCATGTACTGACCCTCTTGGATCATGGGTAAAATGGTTCGAATAGTTTCCATCTTGAATGATGGAACTCTGAGGAATTTGTTTAGGATCTTTAGATCCAAAATTGGTCTGAAGGTTCCCTCTTTTTTGGGAACCACAAACAGATTTGAATAAAACCCCTGTCCTTGTTCCGTCCGCGGAACTGGATGGATCACTCCCATTACAAGGAGGTCTTGCACGCAGCTTAGGAATGCCTCTTTCTTTATCTGGTTTGCAGATAATCTTGAAAGGTGAAATCTCCCTTGTGGGGGAGAAGCTTTGAAGTCCAGAAGATATCCCTGAGATATGATCTCCAACGCCCAGGGATCCTGAACATCTCTTGCCCATGCCTGGGCGAAGAGAGAGAGTCTTCCCCCTACTAGATCCGTTGTCGGATAGGGGGCCGCTCCTTCATGCTGTCTTGGAGGCAGCAGCAGGCTTTCTGGCCTGCTTGCCCTTGTTCCAGGACTGGGTAGGTTTCCAGGCCTGCTTAGATTGAGGAAAAGTTCCCTCTTGTTTTGAAGTAGAGGGAGCTGATCCTGCACCTGCCTTGAAATTTCGAAAGGCACGAAAATTAGACTGTTTGGCCCTTGATTTGGCCCCGTCCTGAGGAAGGGTATGACCCTTACCTCCAGTAATGTCAGCAATAATTTCTTTCAAACCAGGTCCGAATAAGGTCTGCCCCTTGAAAGGAATGTTAAGTAATTTAGACTTTGAAGTCACATCAGCTGACCAGGATTTAAGCCATAGCGCCCTACGCGCCTGGATGGCGAATCCGGAATTCTTAGCCGTTAGTTTAGTCAAATGAACAATGGCATCAGAAACAAATGAGTTAGCTAGCTTAAGTGTTCTAAGCTTGTAAATAATTTCAGTCAATGGAGCTGTATGGATGGCCTCTTCCAGGCCCTCAAACCAGAACGCCGCCGCAGCAGTGACAGGCGCAATGCATGCAAGGGGCTGTAAAATAAAACCTTGTTGAATAAACATTTTCTTAAGGTAACCCTCTAATTTTTTATCCATTGGATCTGAAAAAGCACAACTGTCCTCAACCGGGATAGTGGTACGCTTTGCTAAAGTAGAAACTGCTCCCTCCACCTTAGGGACTGTCTGCCATAAGTCCCGTGTAGTGGCATCTATTGGAAACATTTTTCTAAATATAGGAGGTGGGGAAAAGGGCACACCGGGTCTATCCCACTCCTTACTAATAATTTCTGTAAGCCTTTTAGATATTGGAAAAACATCAGTACTCACCGGCACTGCATAGTATTTATCCAGCCTACACAATTTCTCTGGCACTGCAAATGTGTCACAGTCATTCAGAGCAGCTAATACCTCCCCAAGTAACACACGGAGGTTCTCAAGCTTAAATTTAAAATTAGAAATCTCTGAATCAGGTCTCCCCGATTCAGAGACGTCACCCACAGACTGAAGCTCTCCGTCCTCAGGTTCTGCATATTGTGACGCAGTATCAGACATGGCTCTTACAGCATCTACGTGCTCTGTATCTCGTCTAACCCCAGAGCTATCGCGCTTGCCTCTCAATTCAGGCAATCTGGCTAATACCTGTGACAGGGTATTATTTATGATTGCAGCCATGTCCTGCAAAGTAATCGCTATGGGCATCCCTGATGTACTTGGCGCCATATTAGCGTGTGTCCCTCTAGCGGGAGGCGAAGGGTCCAACACGTGGGGAGAGTTAGTCGGCATAACTTCCCCCTCGACAGACCCCTCTGGTGACAATTCTTTTATAGATAAAGACTGATCTTTACTGTTTAAGGTGAAATCAATACATTTAGCACACATTCTCCTATGGGGCTCCACAATGGCTTTTAAACATAATGAACAAGTAGTTTCCTCTGTGTCAGACATGTTTGTACAAACTAGCAATGAGACTAGCAAGCTTGGAAAACACTTTAAACAAAGTTAACAAGCAATATAAAAAACGTTACTGTGCCTTTAAGAGAAACAAATTTTGGCAAAATTTGAAATAACAGTGAAAAAAGGCAGTTACACTAACGAAGTTTTTACAGTGTATGTAACAAGTTAGCAGAGCATTGCACCCACTTGCAAATGGATGATTAACCCCTTAATACAAAAAACAGATTAACAAAACGAAAAATATGTTTTTTAAACAGTCATAACAACTGCCACAGCTCCTACTTTTGAAGCCTTTTGAGCCCATCAGAGATTTCCTATAGCATGCAGGGGACTGCTGAGGGAAGCTGAATGTCACAGTTTGTAATTTTAACTGCACCAACTGTAACTTTTATACTATAACAGTGGAAAGCCTCAGGAAAACTGTTTCTAGCAAAAATAAAGCCAGCCATGTGGAAAAAACTAGGCCCCAATAAGTTTTATCACCAAAGCATATATAAAAACAATTAAACATGCCAGCAAATGTTTTATATTACACTTTTATAAGAGTATGTATCTCTGTTAATAAGCCTGATACCAGTCGCTATCACTGCATTTAAGGCTTAACTTACATTAATCCGGTATCAGCAGCATTTTTCTAGCCAGTTCCATCCCTAGAAATATGTTTACTGCACATACCTTATTGAAGGAAAACCTGCACGCCATTCCCTCTCTGAAGTTACCTCACTCCTCAGAATATGTGAGAACGGCAATGGATCTTAGTTACTTCTGCTAAGATCATAGAAATCACAGGCAGATTCTTCTTCTAATGCTGCCTTTGATAAAACAGTACACTCCGGTACCATTTAAAAATAACAAACTTTTGATTGAAGTTAAGAAACTTCACTATAATACACCACTCTCCTCTTACTACGTCCATCTTTGTTGAGAGTTGCAAGAGAATGACTGGATATGGCAGTTAGGGGAGGAGCTATATAGCAGCTCTGCTGTGGGTGATCCTCTTGCAACTTCCTGTTGGGAAGGAGAATATCCCACAAGTAATGGATGATCCGTGGACTGGATACACTTAACAAGAGAAAAAATGTTTAACCCCTAAACCGCCGCTCCCAGAGCCCACCACCACCTACATTACATTTATTAACCCCATTTCCCTCCCCCCTACACCACCACCACCTACATTATATCTATTAACCCCTAAACGTAAGTCTAACCCTAACACCCCCCTAACTTAAATATTATTTAAATTAATCTAAATAAATATTCCTATAATTAAATAAATTATTCCTATTTAAAACTAAATACTTACCTATAAAATAAACCCTAAGATAGCTACAATATAAGTAATAGTTACATTGTAGCTATTTTTGGGTTTATATTTATTTTACAGGCAAGTTTGTATTTATTTTAACTAGGTACAATAGTTATCAAATAGTTATTAACTATTTAATAGCTACCTAGTTAAAATAAATACAAATATACCTGTAAAATAAAACCTAACCTAAGTTACAAATACACCTAACACTATACTACAATTAAATAAATTAAATTAATTAAATACAATTACCTACAATTAAATAAAAATAACTAAAATTAACTAAAGTACAAAAAAAACTCTAAATTACAGAACATAAAAAAATTACATGAAGTTTAAACTAATTACACCTAATCAAAGCCCCCTAATAAAATGAAAAATCCCCCCAAAATAATAAAATTCCCTACCCTATACTAAATTACAAATAGCCCTTAAAAGGGCTTTTTGCGGGGCATTGCCCCAAAGTAATCAGCTCTTTTACCTGTAAAAAAAGAAATACACCCCCAACATTAAAACCCACCACCCACACCCACCCTTACTCTAAAACCCACCCAAACCCCCCTTAAAAAAAAATAACACTAGCCACCTGAAGATCACCCTACCTTGAGCCGTCTTCACCCAGCCGGGCCTAAGTCCTCAACGAATCCGGGCAAAGTGGTCCTCCAGATGGGCAGAAGTCTTCATCGAATCTGGCCAGAAGAGGTCCTCCAGATGGGCAGAAGTCTTCATCCAAGCAGCATCTTCTATCTTCTTCCATCCGACGAAGAGCGGCACCATCTTGAAGACATCTGACGCGGAGCATCCATCAATCCTGACAACTAAACGACGAATGACGGTTCCTTTAAATGATGTCATCCAAGATGGAGTCCCTTGAATTCCGATTGGCTTATAGGATTCTATCAATCAATCGGAATTAAGGTAGGAAAAATCCGATTGACTGATGAAATCAGCCAAGCGGATTGAAGTTCAATCCGATTGGCTGATCCAATCAGCCAATAGGATTGACCTTGCATTCTATTGGCTGTTCCAATCAGCCAATAGAATGCAATGTCAATCCTATTGGCTGATTGGATCAGCCAATCGTATTGAACTTCAATCTGATTGGCTGATTTCATCAGCCAATTGGATTTTTCCTACCTTAATTCCGATTGGCTGATAGAATCCTATCAGCCAATCGGAATTCAAGGGACGCCATCTTGGATGATGTCATTTAATGGAACCGTCATTCGTCGTTTAGTCGTCGGGATCGATGGATGCTTCGGGTCGGGTGTCTTTAAGATGGTGCCGCTCCTCGTAGAACGGAAGAAGATAGAAGATGCCGCTTGGATGAAGACTTCTGCCCATCTGGAGGAGCTCTTCTGGCCATATTGGATGAAGACTTCTGTCCATCTGGAGGACCACTTTGCCCGGATTCGCTGAGGACTTAGACCCGGCTGGGTGAAGACGGCTCAAGGTAGGGTGATCTTCAGGGGGTTAGTGTTAGGTTTTTTTAAGGGGGGTTTGGGTGGGTTTTAGAGTAAGGTTGGGTGTGGGTGGTGGGTTTTAATGTTGGGGGGTGTATTTCTTTTTTTACATGTAAAAGAGCTGATTACTTTGGGGAAATGCCCCGCAAAAAGCCCTTTTAAGGGCTATTTGTAATTTAGTATATGATAGGGAATTTTATTATATTGGGGGGATTTTTTTATTTTATTAGGGGGCTTAGATTATGTGTAATTAGTTTAAACTTCTTGTAATTTTTTTTACTTTAGTTAATTTTAGTTATTTTTATTTAATTGTAGGTAATTGTATTTAATTTATTTAATTGTAGTATAGTTGTATTTGTAACTTAGGTTATTTTTTATTTTACAGGTATATTTGTATTTATTTTAACTAGGTAGCTATTAAATAGTTAATAACTATTTAATAGCTATTGTACTTAGTTAAAATAAATACAAAGTTGCCTGTAAAATAAATATAAACCCTAAAATAGCTACAATGTAACTACTAATTATATTGTAGATATGTTAGGGTTTATTTTATAGGTAAGTATTTAGTTTTAAATAGGGATAATTTATTTAATTATAGGAATATTTATTTAGATTAATTTAAATAATATTTACGTTAGGGGGGAGTTAGGGTTAGGGATAGACTTAGGTTTAGGGGTTAATAGATATAATGTAGGTGGCGGCGGTGTAGGGAGGGGCAGATTAGAGGTTAATAAATGTAATGTAGGTGGCGGTGGGCTCCAGGAGCGGTGGTTTAGGGGTTAAACAATTAATTTATTTGTGGCGGGGTCCGGGATCGGCAGGATAGGGGTTAATAACTTTTTGTAGGTGGCGGCAGTATAGGGGGCGGCGGTTTAGGGGTTAATATGTATAATGTAGGTGGCGGCGGTGTTGGGGCGGCGGTTTAGGGGTTAATAAGTATAAAGTAGATGGCGGCGGTGTAGGGGGGGCAGATTAGGTGGTGTTTAGACTCGGGGTACATGTTAGGGTGTTAGGTGCAGACACTTCCCATAGGAATCAATGGCATATCGGGCAGCAGCAAACATGAGCTCTCGCTGCTGTCAGACTCCCATTGATTCCGTCGCCTCCAGGGCGGCAGATTGAAAACCAGGTACGCTGGGCCGGAATAGTGGAGAGCGTACCTGGTTGTTCTTTGATAACTACCAAAAGTAGTCAGATTGTGTCGAACTTGCATTTGGAACATCAGAAGTGACATAACCATCGATCTGTGTCAGACTGAGTCCGGCGGATCGTATGTTACGTCACTAGATTCTACTTTTGCCGGTCTGTAGGGCTTGATAACTATGGCGAATCAGCCTCGCCACAAATACGCTGCGGAATTCCAGCGTATTTGCGGTTGACGGCTTGATAAATAGAGGCCTAATTTGTTCCAATTTACTTCTGTTATCAAATTGTCTTCATTTTCTTGGTATCCTTTATTGAAGGAGCAGCAATGCACTACTGAGAGCTAGGTGAACACATTGGTAAGCCAATGATAAGCGGTATATATGTGCAGCCACCATTCAGCAGATAGCTCCCAGCTCTTCAGTCTACATAGGTATGCTTTTTCACAAAAGATACCAAGAGAATGAATGAATGAATGAATCAAATCCTATATTATAAAAGACAAGAGTTTGTCTGAAGCCGTCATGCGCAGTTCAGACAAACTCTTGCCGCTGCACGCGCACCCTTGGCCAGCTGTTCGCACGCGCAACCCACTTAGCATTGTTTGTTAGCACCCCGCACGCACACGCGCCTTACCGCACACTCTCAAAACTGATTTGAGCCCCATTGTTTGTGAACCTTACCGCACACTCACACTCACAAACTGATTTGAGCCCCATTGTTTCACACTCACAAACATTTGAGCCCATTGACCCCCCTTGCTGCGCACGCACACTTTGAGCCCCCCGCACGCGCACGCGCACGCGAACCCGTGAAGCCCTAGCCATTGACAACCCCTTAGCCGTTAGACTACTAGCAATGCGCACGCGCACGCGCACGCGCACGCGCACGCGAAGCCCTAGCCATTGACAACCCACTTAGCCTCAATGCGCATGCGCACGCGCACGCGAACCCACGCGCACGCAACAGAGACCGGGAGGTACGGGGGGAAGTGCAGGAGCGCCATAAAACACAAGATTTTCTCTTCGGAGTCGCTCACACTTCTTGGCCCTCCTGCATAAATTCTACATAGCCGGTCCACGTGGTACATTGGGGCCTGGGCTGCCGGGCCTGTGGGAGACTTCTTATAAAGTTAGCTGGGCCTCCTTAGCCCCTGCCATACATCTGAACCTCCCTGAGGACCCCTTAACCCCTCAAGTAATTGCAGAAAGTGAAGAAGGCCTTAGGCAACCCTATAGGCCCCTTACATAGAGAGAGGGGGGGGAAAGAGGGGGAGAGAGAGAGGGGGGGAAAAGAGGGAGAGGGGGAAAAGAGGGAGAGAGAGGGGGGAAAAGAGGGAGAGGGGGAAAAGAGGGAGAGAGAGGGGGGGAAAGAGAGAGGGAGGGAGAGAGAGGGGGATAGAGGGGGGAAAAGAGGGAGGGAGAGAGAGGGGGATAGAGGGGGGGAAAAGAGGGAGGGAGAGGAGGGGAAAAGAGGGAGGGAGAGAGAGGGAGGGAAAAGAGGGAGAGAGAGAGAGGGGGGGGGAAGAGGGAGAGAGAGAGAGGGGGGAAAAGAGGGAGAGAGAGAGGGGGGGGAAAAGAGGGAGAGAGAGACAGGGGGGAAAAGAGGGAGAGAGAGAGAGGGGGGGAAAGAGGGAGAGAGAGAGGGGGGGGGGAAGAGGGAGAGAGAGAGAGGGGGGGGAAAGAGGGAGAGGGGGAAAAGAGAGAGAGAGAGGGGGGGAAAGAGGGAGGGAGAGAGAGGGGGGGGAAAAGAGGGGGAGAGGGATGGAACCGCGGTACATAAAAAATTGGCCCGTGTACACGGGCTTTAAGACTAGTTAGATAATAAAAGTAAATTGGAAAGTTATTTTAATTTGTTATCTCTATCTGAATAATTAAATATATTTTTTGTTTTTCATATAGCTTTAAATATATTTTAAAGATTTTATAAAGCCTGTCCTTGATATAACTTGATATAACCTGATATAACACAATTTTTATAAAATATTTAGGGCCTTGTGATTTTTTAATGGATCATTCTCTATATCTAATATTCACACACACAAAAGAGGAAAATTCACAAGTCCTGCACCAATAACAGGGTGTTTCATGCATAGACTTTTCCTTATGTTTTATTTATTCACGAGTTGAGAGTGAACGGATTCATTTTTCTCTAATTCTAAAAATAAATTACTTACTATGGCGGCTAGAAATAAGGACAAGAAAAAAACAAAATATAAAATTGTTCCCATAGGAATAGGCCTCCTTGAAATACAAGAGTCTGATGATCTTACAAAATTTGTTTCAGTAGATCTGCCAACGTTACTAGAACTCCCCTTTGACTTGTATGCCAATTGTAATGGAAAAAGCACAAAGAAAGGGGTATACTGACCATGGAGAGAATAGCACAGGTAAACCTAGGCCAGTAATAGCTAGATCACAACAAATTGAATATAGTCAAAAGAAGCTACCCTACATAGGAGATAAGGGATAATTAATACTATAAGACATTTAGGAGAAACCTCAATCAAAAAAAGGAGGATGGCTCCATTGTGTACTTGATTAATTAATGTGAGTTTCAAAACTGCTATGATAAACCTGCTTAAACCTAATTTATCAAACAAATGTTAGATAATTTACAAGAGGATCAGCTTTTTGTTGATGAAGAATTGGGCAAGAATAGATACTTGGGAGTCAATTTAACAAGGGCTGAATGACCCTTGTTCCCTTTGTTTTCGGGTGAGCCTTCAGGCTCACCGGAAACAGCAGCTATGAAGCTGCGGTCTTTAGGCTGCGGTCTTCAATCCACCCGATCCTATACGATTGGGCTGATTGACACCCCCTGTTAGCGCCCGATTGTCCGCAAATCTGCAGGGGGCAGCATTGCACAAGCAGTTCTAGGGAACTGCTTGTGCAATGATAAATGCCGACAGCGTATGCTGTCGGCATTCAGCGATGTCTGTCGGACATGATACGCTGCAGCGTATCATGTCTGACAGACATTGGTAAATCTACCCCTTGGTTCCAAAAGATAACAATTAAAACTATAGTATGCTGAGTTACCTCAATAGCGCAGTTAGTTTAATAAAAAATGTTTTTAATTTTAATATCATAGCAAATAATATCAGAATTAAAGAAAGCAACCTAAAACTATTTAGTTCTTTATCTAAGATGGTGGATACAGCCACAAACATCACAATTCAAGGTTCCCATCATGCATCACAAATATATGAACATATGCACAAATATAAATATTTTTCAACAATTATTGAATCATAATATAGGACAACTAAGATTATTTGCTTTCCTTGACCTAAATTTACTAGAATTGTTTAACTTTTGCATAAATATTTTTATGCTTTGTCTAGTTGACTATTAGCCCATTTTTCTAGTACGGAAATATACTCTTTTAAAATAAGTATATGTTTTAACGTACGTTGCATCTTCACAAAGGCATAATTACAGGTCCGTTTAAGTATGGAAATGCTAGGAAGTTTGTGTCTGTATTCATTCTGTCTATGTCTGTATTTATTTTCTAAGGTTAAGCTGTGTTTACTTATGCATGACGTTCTCAGACATATACTATCAATCTTTTTCACAGCTCTCTGCTCTAAATTCAGAGATCTTCTGCTGGTGTACTTTGGAAAAGAATTGCCTAAACCATGGGGACATCGGAGGCCTCAGCTTAACTCCCCATTAAGCTCTTGAATGAACGGATTATTATAGTTGTTAGAACTACCCTTGATAGCCTATATCAGTGTTTTTACAATTCTATAATCTGAATGTTATTTATTAGTCCAATTTGTTTTTAATTAAAAAAAATATTGCAGCTTCATAACATAAAAAATACTACATTTAAGAGGTTAACAAATGCTTAAAGGGAAATGGAAGTCAAAATGAAACTTTCATGATTCAAATAGAGCATTCACCTTTAAAGGGACATTATACACCCCAAAAAATGGGCTATTTTATGAAAGCATTCAAAGTAGATTACGTTTGTAATTGGCATGTAATAGCAATTTTGCTGCTAAAGCTTCTAAAAATCATGATACACCTTGCAGTAATTTTTACTAAGAATACTTTTTTTTTTTTTTACTAACTAAGAATAAGAAAAAATATAAAGTATCACATTCACTATATCGGCAAACAAAAATGATTTCCAAATTCCTATTCCTTATGTTACTTGCCCTTGCAAATGATGTAGAGTCTAACCCTGGTCCACCAACAAATTCCATTCCTAGCCTTCCAGCTAAAAAAGGCCTCTCCTTTGTGCACTGTAATATCCGCAGCTTACTACCAAAAATTGATGCACTGCAAGCATGGTGTTTACAATACAAGCCCAAAATCGTTGTGATCTCTGAATCGTGGCTAAGCGCAAAAAAACTGACTCTGCCATTGCAATACATGGGTATTCATGCCATAGAAATGATAGAGCAAAGAGAGGAGGCGACATTGTAATTTATGTTGACAATTCCACAAAGTACACCCCCTTACAAATATCTAGCTCTCCTGCCACCTTTGATTTCCTTTCTGGCACAATTGAGATCCCGTGCAGTAAATCAATCATTGTTACAGGATTCTACCACCCACCTAGCTCCCCTGTGCATTCCCTTTCTGACATAGCACATCTCCTTAGTGAAACTATAGCTCAAAACTCAAAAGGTGAAATTTTGGTTTTTGGAGATTTTAATAATTATTGGCTGAATCCAAAAAAATAATATTTGTCGCTCGCTGTTTAAATCTTTGCAGCTAACGCAATTAATCTCCTCCCCAACTCGCATAAACATCAAAAGCCATAATCACACCCTGCTCGACTGGATTCTCTCCACTTCTCCCGACCGAATCCAGGAGGCAGGTGTTCTCCCTAACAATTTTAGTGACCACTGCTTAGTGTACTGCGTGCGCAAAATAAAGACAACTAAATCCTCTTCCAAGGTTACAATCACCAGGTCCTTCAAAAAATGTAATCTTCAATCATTTCTAAATGACATCAAGAACCTCCCCTGGCACAGATTAAACCTAGTCCCAGATCTAGACTCTGCAGTTGAATTCTTTCAGTCTGAACTCCTACAAGTTTGGAATTTACATGCCCCACTGCGTAAGGTGAGAGTAAAAGGAGCACACTTGAATTGGATCACAGCTGACCTCATTCAAATATACCAGTTTCGGGATTCATTGTGGTCAAAATTCAAGCATACTGGTTTTATGAACGATCACTGTGTATATAGACAATGGTGAAATATATGCGAAATATATGCATTAAACAAAAAAAAAAAATGGCCCAATATTTCTGTGAAAATCTGAACAATAACATATCAAACCCTAGAAAGTTTTGGAAACTCATAAATAACTTACAAAATCCACCAACCAACTCCCAACCCTCCACTGTCAATGTGGACAACCAAACCCTGCAACTCCCAATAGAAGTAGAAAATGCCTTTAATAGTTATTTTGTCGGATGCTCCACAACCCTAATTGACAAACTAATAAATGACACACATCCTGCAACTACAAATGTGGATCAGAACCCACTAAATCAGCAAAGACCCAATATAGAGGAGTTCAATTTTAGACCTGTACCCATCAATGTCATTAAGAAACACCTTAATAATCTAAAAATGAAAAATCAGTCTGGACCTGATCAAATCCCAGCAATGCTATTGAAGCTCAGTGTGCCGGCAATTGCTAAACCTGTCACAACCCTAATTAACGAATCCATGGTGTCTGGATACATACCCAAACTTTGGAAAACTGCAAGAGTAGTGCCTATCCATAAAAGTGGGCAGTTAACCTTGGTTTCCAACTATCGCCCTATATCATTGCTCCCAGTATTGTCAAAAAGCTTAGGAAAATGTGTCCATACACAACTAAGTGAGTATTGCCAACAATCTAACTATCTGACCCCTGATCAATCAGATTTTCGTCCGAATAACTCCACTACAACTGCCCTCCTAAAAGTTTGCAACAACATCCAAACTGGCATGGAACAAGGAGACCTAACTGGAGCTATTTTCCTTGATTTTGCAAAGGCCTTTGACACAGCAGACCATGACATACTACTGCTCAAACTAAAAAACTTTGGTATTGCTGATCATCCGTTAATCTGGTTTCGATCATATGTATCAGATCGATCACAATATGTCTCCATTTCTGACAGCGACTCCCTCCCTCTCCTAGTCACGTGTGGTGTACCCCAAGGTTCCATTCTCAGCCCCCTACTATTCAAATTATTTATAAATGATCTGCCTAATGTCTGCAAATCCTCAACTGTAGACATGTACGCAGATGACATGGTAATCTTTGCAAACAATTCCAATCTGTCACAGCTTGAGGCAGTGCTCCAAGACCGGTTCACAGAGGTAGAAAAGTGGATCTCAAAAAACAAACTCTTCCTAAACACTGACAAAACTGTCACAATGATCTTTGGAATGGGACCTAAATTACACAAATTACAAAATTCCCATCTTTGCATCAAAACAAAATCCAATTGCACGCTAACCGCAGTCCACTCTTTCAAATACTTAGGTATGTTGCTAGACCCCAATCTATCTTTTGGCCTCCACATAGAAAAACTTGCATCTAAACTTTATCCAAAACTAGGTGCCCTGTACAGAAACAAATCCTGCCTCACCCCTACAGTAAAGGAAACGATTGTACAGCAAATGCTGATGCCTATCATGGATTACGGTGACGTAGTATACGCACCTGCACCGCAAACTCACCTTAATAAACTTAATACATTGTATAACTCGTTCTGCCGCTTTGTTCTACAATGTTACTCCAGGACCCACCATTGTGACATGCTAAAAGGACTGAACTGGCTGTTGCTGGAATCCAGACGCACCCTTCATATTTCCTGCCTTGTGTTTAAGTGCCTTTCTGGGAAGCTTCCACCCTACGTGAGCAGAATGCTCTCCCCGACTATTCCCACCTCCTATAACCTCCGATCCAGTACCAGCACATTATTTAATACAAAATTCAATACAAAAAGAAAGCAGCTCAATCCTCCTTTTCTTACAGAGCACCACAATTATGGAATGACCTCCCGCACACTTTCAAACCTTCCCCAAGCCTAATATCCTTTAAGAGATCCCTCTCTACATATCTCAAAACAGAATGCACTTGACATGGTTGATTATATATTTCCTACCTGTTCTATGTTAAATGTTTGCATATATTGTGTATTATTATTGTTTTTGTATTTTATTGTACCCTACTGTATCAATGCAATGTTTTGTGGACCCAGGACATACTTGAAAATATTTTATAAATAAATAAATAATAAATAATACGTCCATAATACACACAGCTTGACAGCAAGGCTTTTTTCCTCAATCCCATGCTGGAGCTGTCTGTGTAATATAGTAAAATTTTATTTCAGTGACAGGGCTGGAGTAACACATAATATTGGGTGCACACAATATTTGAGTCACACAGAGTTACAGTGACTTACACTAAGGGTGCACAGCAAATTCCACAAACCTGTGCTAACCTTTACATAAAATGATAGGAAACAATCCTCAGTGAGGCAACATAGAGCACATCCCCCTCTTTCCAACACTTGCAATCTCTCCCCCTGGACAGTAAGATCCCTGAGGTCCGGTCTTACCTAGGGTTCTGAGAGTTCCATGTCACCGGCTCCAAGATATTGCTTAGCACCGTCCACAATCGGCACAGAGAGAGCATGAGCCCAAGTAGCTCCCAGGGAAGCCGCCATCCATACACACAAGTATTCACACCTATCCTGGGCTGAATCAATATTTCTCCAATATACAAAGCCTCCAAGAACTCCCTCAGTTATCCGAGATTTCTATACCCCAATTAAAGGACTATACGTTTCCCTCTACAATTCACTGGCCCTTATAGCTCCATGCTGGGCTCAGTATCCGTGTGTATGTCCCGCAATGAAACGATCCAGTTCATGTTTTCCTTTATGGCACTGAAACTTTTATATTTTTCTATTTTAAATTCCTATACATGCATCCTGGCTTGAGTGAGATGTGGATCTTTTTAATTCAATCATCAAATTTACTTTGTCTCTTGGAATCGTTTGTTGAAAAGGCTCCGGAGCACTAATGCAGTACTGATTGATAACTGGAAATTATGCACATATGCCTATTGGTTTACCAGGTGTATTTAGCTAGGTCCCAGTAGTGTATTATTGCTCTGGAACTGCCTATAACTATGTATTTAACTTCTTTGCAGAGGTTAAACATATAGTTATATGCAAGAAATACAAATATTTTGAAACATAAATGCAATGCTTTCAAGCAATTAATCCAGTTAATAAAAGGTTAGTGTGATGCAGAAATGTTTTCCTCATTGAAGAGTGCCATATTACTATGTCTATTGATTCAGATATTGCTCAGGTATGCAGGTTTATAGATGTGATTGGTTACATTTTGCTTAGTTTATCCACCTCTAAAGGATGAAAGTCTGAGTTTGCACCTTTGGCTACTTTTATGCCTAATGCTGGAACAGGTACTACAGGTATTGTAGCTGGTAAATAAAGGAACATTAGCAGTAAATAAATGCTAACTGTAATATGTAAATTACTTTTAATATTATATTAGTTGCTTTAGTTTTATTCTTTCTTAAGTACTTTAGTTTCTATAAAGTAATGGGGGCTGCATTATCTAATTCCTTCAGCTAAAAATAATTAGGCACAGAAAAGATATGCAAACAATGACTGTGTGGATATACAAATGTTAAAGTAAAAGGGTTTAAAGTAACGTTAAAGGGCAGTCTAGTCAAAATTAAACTTTCATAATTCAGATAGGGCATGCCATTTTGAACAACGTTGCAATTTACTTTTATCAGTGGAGTAGCCTAGGGGGTATATATATCAAGCTCCGTATGGATCTTGAAGCCCTGTGTTTCTGGCGAGCCTTCAGACTCGCCAGAAACACAAGTTATGGAGCAGCTCTCCGCATTCAGCAAGGTCTGTCAGACATGATCCGCTGATCGGATCATGTCGGACAGGCCTTTAATAAATGTCCCTAGGAGTCAGCACTGATTGGCTAACATGCATGTCTGTCAAATGAGCTAAAATAAGGGGGCAGTCTGCAGAGGCCTAGATACAAGGTTATCACAGAGGTAAAAAGTATATTAATATAACTGTGTTGGTTGAGCAAAACTGTTGAATCAGTAATAAAGGGATTATCTATCTATGTTTAATTTCACACAGCCTTTGTTTGCACACTTTGGGGCCAAATTATTAAGGGCCAAAGGGCCCTGAATACCCCTGTTTCTGTACGAGCCTTCACAGGAGTTAAGAAGCAGCAGTCTTAAGATTGATTGACATACCCTGCTAGCGGCCGAATCTGCAGGGGGCGGCATTGCACAAGCAGTTCACCAGAACTGCTTGTGCAATGTTAAATGCCGACAGCGGACATGATTTGCTACAGCGATTCATGTCAGCCCACCATTTGATAATTCGGCTCCTTTATCTGTCAATAATAGTCTTCCTGCTGAGGAGATAAGGGAGACCTAGGTTTCAACATTTTAGCGCCCATTACTTTCTAGAAACTAAAGTCCTTTATACAAACTCAGGGTAACTTGAAATCCCACAATGATCAAAGTTAAAGGAACATAAAAGTGCATAAAGGAAACGCTCCAATGTTATAGCATTTTATTATTGCACTGTTTCTTGCATATAGTTATGCGCTTAACCTAAAATGAGCGTCAGAGCAACAATGCTCTACTGGGACCTAGGAGAACACATCTATTGAGTTAATGACAAAAATCATATGTGTGTAACTACCGATCACCAGCTAGATTCAAGCAGTGCATTGCTGGTCCTGAGCCTATCTAGGTATGCTTTTCAACAAAGGATACCAAGAGAATTAAATACATTTGAAAATAGAAGTAAATTGAAAAGTCTCTTAAAATACAAGCTGTATCTGAATCATGAATATTTTATACAAGAAAAAGGGCAAAATAAATAATAAAAGTATATATTAAGATTTGTATTGGTTGAACTTAATCTTTTTTCAACCTTATATACCATGTTACTATGTCTATTTTTTACTACACATTATTAATCTTTGATTTTACAATCTTAAAGTATTTAAGTTCCTTGACCATTTTAGCCATCTGTTCTCAGGCTACCAGAAATAGATACAGAGGGCTCCATTTATTAAGAAGCGGGTGTTGTTTCGGAGGACCATCGCTTCAGGCTCGCCTGAAAATAAAAAGTATTGGTCATAAGACTGATGCTCGGTTACCTCTCCTCCACGTAAAAGGTGGCGGATTTAAATCATCCCAATCTGATACGATCGGGATGATTGACAGCACCTGCTACAGGATGATTGAAAGCACCTGATAGTGGCCGATTGGCTGCCAGTGAGCAGGAGGCTGGTGAAATGTTAGTGCAATGATAAATGCGGACAGCGGACGCTTGACATTTGATTAATCGATTCAATTGAATTGAACTCTGTAAATTGTGTTTTTTCTTTCTTTTTCTATTGCCCAGGCAGACTGGAGGATACATACTTTTACCCCTGCAATATTCTAAACAGTAATTGCCTTATCAGCGGAGGAATCTAATGCACGCTAACTTAAGGACTTAGGATATTCTGATTGCTCTAACTTCTTTTTCCATAGACTTAAATGAAGTAAACAGTTTAAAAAACAAAAAACTAACATTTATCGCTTGCATGCTAACCTGACACCGCATGAGACCAATATCACTAAAGTGAGTTATGAATTTATGAATACTTAACATTCCAATGTTCTTCAGACAGAAAAAAAATGTTCTTTTTATTTTTTATATATATATATATATATATATATATATATATATATATATGATTATTTTTTGTAAAATGTATATCTATACATATATATCTATATGAGTATATACAGGTATATATATATATATATATATATATATATATATATATACTGATATATATATAGAAAAAACTATTTAAAAATACAAAGAACACTTTCTTCTAAGTGAAGAACTTTGCAAATTAAAGTATTTCTATAAAAACACAATAAAACACCTTAATAATAATAAGAATATTTAACATACAGACAGAATATTTAACATACAGACATGTATATATATATATATATATATATATATATATATATATATATATATATATTTTAACCCATGAATATATTATATAATAATATTTTTATCAGAAAATATACATATATGAATGTAAAAGTTTATTTTAATGTGTTTTTTATGTGTTTGATGTAAAAAAAATATTAACCCTTAAACCTTACGATATGGGGCAGATTTACTATGCCCCGAATGGGGCCAACTCGCCCTGTTTCTGCGCAAGCTTTTAGGCTCGCCGGAATCAGGAGTTAAAAAGCAGCAGTCTTAAAACCGCTGCTCCTTAACTGGATCTGCCGCCTCTGAGCGGCGTACAGCAAGCAACCCGATCAAATACGATCGGGTTGATTGACACCCCCTGCTAGCGGCCGTATGGCTGCGAATCTGCAGGGGGCGGATTTGCACAAGCTGTTCACTAGAACTGCTTGTGCAATGCTGAATGCTGACAGTGTATGTCCGCATTCAGTGATGTCTGGCGGACATGATACGACAGACTTTGTTAAATCGGCCCCTATGTCTTATATATATTATTCAGCCAAATTTCCCTGTATGATTTATTTAAACACATATTCACTTAAATAATTTAAAAATAATATTACATGACAGTTACAGTAATATTATTGTTCTATTGATTATAAATACTTGTGGTAATATAAATATAAAGGCAGACCTATATATTTATTAACTGTCAGAATAAGCAGGCACTACGCATTTTGTAGTCTGAAAAGCTTTTGATACTGTTTAATGGCTTACCAGTTTAACTCTCATACTTTTAAATCTAGAAGGAATTAAGATGTCTGCCCACATATCCCTTGATATATCACAGGTTTTACGTGTTGCTAAACTGAACTTATGCAGAATACACGATATGGTTGCCAAAACTAACCATTATACAGACTGAGCACACTCTTACATTACATATAGCAACCTCAAAGAACAAACACTGATTTGGAACTTGTTCAATGCATACAAATAATAAAAAAACAGTATGGGTTACATACACAGTTTCATTTTTTGGACATTAAGATATTTTAAACCACAAATTATCATAAAAATGGCTTAATGCTGCTGGCAGTGAAATAAAAGACATGAATATTTCCATATAGTTTCAATTTCAATATTCATCATCAAAAATGCCAGTGATGGGTTCTTGGCATAGGGTATACATTTGCAAAGCAGAACTTTGTTTAGAGCCACCATCCAATTTGGCAAACAAACTTATTTTTGTTATATTTACAATTTTAATGGGACAGTAAGTTCTTTAAGATTGTAATATAAATTGTTTAATTATGAACAGTGAAACAACTTTTCTATATACTTTTGTTATCTTCTCCAGATTCAAGTCCCAGATGGCTCCTCCAAATAAGAAAAGGGGTGGGTGAAGCAGACTCTGTTGACATGTTAAT
Source organism: Bombina bombina (assembly GCF_027579735.1). Taxonomy (NCBI): domain Eukaryota; kingdom Metazoa; phylum Chordata; class Amphibia; order Anura; family Bombinatoridae; genus Bombina; species Bombina bombina. Next base: position 835,154,472 of record NC_069501.1, read on the forward strand.
TTGTTGGTATATTGCAGAAATGTTGTAATTACAAGGTGTGTACCGTCTTTGATAGAAGAAGGGGTGTATTGTTGAATTGTAGCTGACTGTACATTTGCTTACCTTAATAGTTTTGTATAGTATTCACATTTATAAGTGGCAAATTATTTATTTTTATTTCATTTTGTATTTTTGTTTAGTATGTTCCCAGTAACTATTTAAATAAACTGTCTCCAGCTACATAATATAAAGGTATTGTTATCACTTTTTCATCCAGATTTCCAGTACTGCTGAAGACTGACATTATTCCATCTGCCAGTGTCCTAAATGTTCTTGCAATAATCCGTATGCATGCGTGATTGTGTTTGTTATTATGTGTGTGCCTTACAGTCGTTTTGTAATGTGCCAAGAACACAATGTATAAGTACTTTTTGGGTCTGATTTGACAAGCCCTGTGCCCATCATGTGTTTTTCACGCCTGTCATGTTTATTTCTTGCCTACTGTGTGCATGTATTGACCCTCTTGTTTTTATTTTCAACTTTCATCTATTATGTCTGCCCAACATTTATTAATGAGGAGTTTTGGAGTATTTTTCCACATACTGGCACTGGGAAACATTAGGGAATTGTAGCGTAAATAGCACAATAATGAAATGGGTGATAAGACACTAACATAAAAAGTCACAGGAGGAGATCCAGCAGCAGTTGTTGCATACAGTGTGAGATGTTGGTACGCCACTGGAAATTTCATGTTGGACTGGATATCCAGCAATTCAAATTGTACAGTCTTCCAGCTCCTGTGTGCTAACAAGAACAAGAATGTAAATACTAAAAAAGCACATGCACTCTATTAATACTGTATTAAAACTGCGTGTTGTTTTAAAAAAAAATCTGCAAATAATTAGGAACAAAATTGCATTATAATACACATTTAAAATATAAAACTTAGTTCATTTTGTTTTTAATTTAGAGTGCTAAGTCCATATAACATGTAACTTGCATACAAATGATCACTAGGGTTTCCAGATACCCATCACAAAAATGCAATACAATTTGTAGATGCCTGGTAGCTGGGGTCACACAATGCCTCCTACAAAAGCCCTACTGTTGATTCAACCATGAATATTATTCATAACTGAGCAGTTATTTATTCCCCATGGCATCCAATAACACACAAGTCAAACATTTTACCTCTTCAGTCACTGCACCAAACGTAAACATTAGTGATTTGACCCCCTTGACTTTCTGCTCCATATTGAGGCATAGGAGGCCAAATTCATATACTTTAAAAAATGGACTTTTAAGTGTCTGGTATTTTCTGAAGAAACAGCCTGCTAAAATACTGAACTGTCTGGTTGGATTTTGGACACCTAGCAACCCTAATATTGACCCAGATGACAACTGTTGAGTACAACAGATAATGAGCATCATGTTATTTTGCACAAGGTTGAGAGCAAACAATAATGCATGATCAAATATTAAACGTTGTTGGTTAAAATGCATTTTAACCGAGAGTGAAATGCTTAACCAAAGCGTTTTAATGCACCTTATACTTAAACAGTGCAGCCTATGCTGATTGCGCCCATACTACACGTTGTCACTTAAATGTTTGCTCATGCACAATTCAAAATACCGTCACATTTAGATTTTTTGAAAGTCACATATTAACTGCCATCATATGAAAGGTGTGTAGTAAAGAACCAAAAACTCCACAACTTAAACAGCCTTTTCAAACTTGAATTTTAGCGTGGACCATCCTAGAAATCTATTATCTGAGGAAAAGAACACACCTGCACTATCCAACATACCAGCTAAAAAATACAAGCGGTATGGATTGTTCTCAAGTGGTGTTGACACCCCAAAATAATTGCATTTTTGCACTCCACTTGTAATGTTACCCAATGGGAGCCATAGTAACACAAAGATTTAATGTGCATTTTTTAAAATTATATTTTAAAAATATATACATATTTCCTAAATGTTATTAAAGTTAACTTATATGCTATGCAATTAAAATATACATTATATATTACAATACATTTTTTACTGTTAGATCTTATAACTATACTGTAGTATAACAAAGCCTTCAGACCGACAATGAAAATGTGAATCAAACAAATATCCATGAAAGTCACTTACATGATCCAATGCTGAAGGTTTTCAGAAAAACAAACAAAAAACATGATGGACCCCTTGGTATCAGCTGATTGAATAGCAGACAGAAATGGCTTTGATTAGATGAGATCACTTTTCACTTAGCCCCTCAGTAACAATAAAGGTGAGGTATTTCTTGAAGATGAGCTTGGGACCTACAACAAACATAGGCACTTCACAAAGTCCCTCACAACACTATGGGGCATATCTATCAAGCTCCAACTGGAGCTTGATGCCTCGTGTTTCTGGCGAGCCTGCAGAAACACAAGTTATGAAGCAACGGTCACAAAGACCGCTGCTCCATAACCTGTCCGCCTGCTCTGAGCAGGCGGACAGACATCGCCGGAAATCAACCCGATCGAGTACGATCTGGTTGATTGACACCCCCCTGCTGGCAGCCTATTGGCCGCGAGTCTGCAGGGGACGGCATTGCACCAGCAGCTCTTGTGAACTGCTGGTGCAATGCTGAATACGGCAAGCGTATTGCTCGCCGTATTCAGCGAGGTCTGGCAGGCCTGATCCGCAGTGTCAGATTAGGTCTGCCAGACCTTGATAACTAGAGGCCTATGTAATCACTTAAAGGGACTTTTAACACTAAATAAATGCTACATAGAATGATGCATTCAGAGAAAAGATTAGTCACGTAGGTGTATTTTTAAAGTTTCATTAGCTTTTTAAATATTGACAAAATAAGTATAAAGTTTTAGTGTCTATAAAATAATGGAAGCTGCCATGTTGTAACTTAGGTTACCTTATCTTCTGTGGGCCAATTAGAGACAGTTATAAATAAGTCACTAGAAAGTGCAGCCAATGGCTGTGTGGCATATAACAGTGTTCAGCAGTTCCATTTCCAAGCTCACAATTCAGAATGAAATTAAAGGAACAGGGAACAAAAAAAATAATGAAAGCATATTACAGAGTTAAATATTTTTAATTTATCATTTTATATTACCTTCTCAAAGTGTTTAAAGGGACACTGAGCCCTATTTTTTTTCTTTTGTGATTCAGATAGAGGGTGCAATTTAAGCAACTTTCTAATTTACTCCTTTTTCTTCATTCTCTTGCTATCTTTATTTGAAAAAGAAGGCATCTAAGCTAAGGAGCCGGCCAATTTTTGGTTTCGGACCCTGGGACAGGACTTGTTTATTGGTGGGTGAATTTATCCACCAATCAGCAAGAACAACCCAGGTTGTGAACCAAAAATGGGCCGGCATCTAAACTTACATTCTTGCTTTTCAAATAAAGATACCAAGAGAATGAATAAAATTTGATAATAGGTTTTAATTAGAAAGTTGCTTAAAATTGCATGCTCTATCCGAATCATGAAAGAACAAATTTGGGTTCAGTGTCCCTTTAATGTTTCTTTAAGGGTCAATCACAAACAAGTGGTAAGGAAACATCTATAAAAAGAACAGCCTTTATCAAGACTAAAATACAGAGAGAAGCACTCAATTTATCAAGAGGTGCAACTGATATATGAAACCACTATTTCATAAACCCTCCATGTCAACTTAGTTTTGGCGAATGAAAATAACCATGGACTGATCAGACTGGTTTAATTGAAAAGCCTTGCGTTTGAGTGGGAAGGGATTACATGAGTGGATCTAATGCGCCCCACAATTTGTGATCCTGGGTGGACAGGTTAACTACATGTCAACCCTGTGCACCTGCACAATGATAAATCTGCTTCTTTGAGTGTTGCAGAATCATCTCATGCAAGATTTAGACATTCAGCAAGTCTTTATTACAAATACAATACTCACTGACAGAAGGATTCACTCAAGACAAGTGTGCAGATATATTAGTCCATCAAAAACGCTGTCCTACAAAATAGCTGCAGTATAACGAAGGCAACATAAGAATTAGATATAGTCAAAGGGGTTTGAGATTTATATAAAAAATATATATGAAGCTGCTCACAAATTCAATTTATTTGTATAAATCAGATTAAGCCAATGGCTCCTTATCCACATCTTTTGAATTGTAAAATATTAGTATTGAATGTTTTAACAATAAATAAATACATTCATAAATAAATAAATACATTAATAAAATAATCATATTTAAAGATATCTCTATAATATATATATATTAATTATATGAAAGCACTAGACTGTTTTAAATTGGAGTAAGCACAAATTCTGTAGTTAATAATTCATCAATAGAAACCATTAAATATGACATTAAATATTTACATTTAATAAGGGATGATTTTGAGAATCTTGCAGACTTAAGTACCCTGAGTGCTTATTAATGGTTCTTGCTGTTGTTTTAAATATCACATATTTTATTTGGTTGCTGTGTTTAGTGCTCTGTGACAAAGGTTGTTTATGTCTACACGTCCCTTTGAAGCCAAGTTGTCCAATTCGTATATGGGTAATTGGTAAAGGTACTGTGAAGCAAAGATATATTTCTACTCAGGTTCGTGACACTTTCTAGATTGTTTTAGGACACCTTGGCTTTAAAGGGATATTAAAGGGATATTAATAATAGATAATAGATAATAGATAATATTAGCGCATGTAATTATAGCACTAGCAATGCTGTAATTCGAAGTGGTCTATTTATGAAGCAGCGGATGCTGCCTCGGACCGACTCCGCTTCAGTCCCGGCTGAAGCGGAAGTTAAGAAGTAGCGGTCCTAAGACGGCTGCTCCTTAACTCGTTCGCCACCTCTGAGGTGGCGGACAGCAATTTGCTGATTGACACCCACTGCTAGTGGCCGATTGGCTGTGAATCTGCAGGGGGTGGTATTGCACCAGCAGTTAAACTGTATAGAACTGCTGGTCCAGAAGTAGAAACTGTCTCTGATCCAATCAGCAGTGTTAGTCGCATAACCAAGCTAGTTCTGCTGATTAGATTAGTTTTAGATTCAATTTTGGACAAGCAGTGCTTTAAGCATGTTTTTAATCCCTTTGTGGGGGTTAAACACATAGAATGACAGTGTCACTAGTGTTAAAATGACATGCTCTAATGGATTAGAGCATGTCATATAATGGCCCTTTAAGTCTGAAAATTTTGGAATTTCCAATTATGGCTTTACTAATGTAACAAAAAATCAGGAAAATAAGCCAAGCACCAGGTAGATAAAATTAAAACTTTGAACTTTATTTGTAGCAATTAAAAAAGAGTATAAAGCGGTAGAGAATGTGGGGTAACCCCCAAGAAAATAGACTAACGCGTTTTGGCTAGGAGAGCCGTACTCATAGTCCCTAAAACCACTAAAACCACACTGACTTAAATACCCAGTGTTCCATTGTGATAGGTTGGACAGTTAATTGAAATTTAAAGGTACATTATCTCCACTAGCTTCAAGCTATATTGTATTCCATTCAACTAATTAATAAATATAAAGATAACCTTTAGTAATTTCATTAAGTGTCCAATTGGGGGCATAGAATGATCAAATGTAAACTTGTTTGTGTTACAAGAGAAGAACATACATAAAAATTGAACCTTGTGATAGGAATGTACTTGTTAATTGCAATTCATTTCTATAGAGATCATTTCATCATATATATATATATTGTCTCATGTGTAGTACTACATCCTATTATGGCTCACAAATAGCTACCAAAATTTAGAAAAATGAAAAAAATATATGAAAAAAAAGTAAAAGTAAAAAATGAGCCTATGACAAGAGATACTTCAATTTAACAAAGTTGTTACAAAACAATTGAGTTTGAAACGTTAGGTTTTAAGACCATCCTAACATTTGTTAAGGAGGATAATTTCCCACTGAGGGCACATAAAGTGGGTATTATACCCCCTCCAACACATATATACAAAAAGTCACAAAACTAATATATACAATAAAATAAAATAAAATAAACTGAACAAATAAATAAATAAGGGGAAATCTACACTCACATAAATGATCCTGACCATACAAAACTGGCATTCAAAAGTAAAAATAAAAAAAAATTAAAAAAAAATGTAAAAGAAAAGAAACATTGTATATTATATGTATCATTGTATCTGCAACTGAGCCTATGACTAGAAACTTAAATAACAAAAAATGTGGTTGAACCAAAAAGCCCAAATCAAACCTTATAGGTACATTCACAGGGATCTAGACAAGTATCTTATAATAATTGCATCAAGACCAATAATTAATAAAGTCATATTCTGAATTCAGGCCCCAGGGTCTCTTAGTTTGGAGCCTGAAAATCCAATACATTTCCTGCCTCGACAGGACCTTAAAACGGTCTCCACCTCTCTTCTGGGGTTGGATTTTTTCAATAATCATCCACTTTAATGAATTGCAATCCTTGTTGTGCTTTTGTACAAAATGGGTCACCAGTGTGGTGCTACTCTTGCCTACCCGGATAGTGGACAAATGTTCACGTATCCTAGAGCGGACATCCCTAGTGGTCAAACCAACATATTGCAGGTTACACTCCTCGCACCAAAGGAGGTAAACGCAATATGTTGATTTGCAATTCACACATGAGGAGATATCGAAGGTTTCCCCTGTAACCATTGAGGAGAATGAGGTGCCCACTTGAACGTATTCACATGCCTTGCATTGTGAATACCCACATTTATAAGTTCCCCTATGGCTAAGCCAAGAAGAAGATGCACTCATCTCCGAGGTGGGTCTTTTTAGTTGGGAAGGGGAAACAAGATTCCCTATTGTTTTGTTTCTCCTGTAGGAAAACCTGCAACCTTTCTTTACCGTCTCTGTAAGGGCATCATCAGCCACCAATAACCGGAAATGGTTACGGATTATACCACAAATTTGTGGATATTGGGCTGAGTAGTCTGTCACAAAGGTCAGTGTATTGTCTGATTTTTTTTGTTGTTGGAATGTTTCTATCCTGATGGAGAGTTTCTCTTGAAATGCTATTTACTTCATTTCTGGCTCTCTTGATAACTTTCCTACTATATCCCCGTTGTAGCAGGCGTCTTTCCAAGTCGTCCACATGTGTTTCATAGCTCTGGGGTAACGTACAATTGCGTTTAATACGCACAAACTGGCCTTTGGCCACTGAATAGGGCATGTGTTTAAGATGGCAACTCTTAGCATGTAGGAGGCTGTTCCCCGAAATAGGTTTCCTATACACCTGTGAGGAGACTCTCCCCGATGGTCAGCCTCTAAGCTCCAAATCCAGGTAATGTACCCAGGTTGGGTTATACTCATATGTGAACCTAAGATTCACTTCATTTGAGCACAGATAGTCAACAAAATCTTTAGCTTGTTCCATGCTTCCCTTCCATATAAACAAGAGGTCGTCTATATAGCGAATATATAATCTAATTTCCGATCTGAAGGGGTTTCCAGCCGCATAGGCGTGGGACCGCTCCCACCAACCCATAAAAAGGTTGGCGTAAGTGGGGGCGAACTTCGCCCCCATGGCGGTCCCACGTCTCTGCAGGTAGAACTCCCCCTCAAATCGAAAATAGTTATGGGATAGCAGGAACTTGGTGACATCCAATACAAAGGAGATGAATGGCTCACTGTGGGCCGTTCCCCTCTCCAAAAAGTGTGCCACTGCTTGCATACCCCATTCGTGTGGTATCATAGAGTATAGGGAAACAACATCCACAGTGAGCCATCCAAAGTCCTGTTCCCAAGTTACCTTTTCTACCAAGTTCAATACTTGTTTAGAATCTCTAACATAACTGGGAAGAGTTTTGACCAAGGGTTGGAGCACTCCGTCCAGCCACTCGGAGAGATGTTCCAGCATAGACCCAATGCCATTCACTATGGGTCTACCCTGTACATTCTCCAGTGACTTGTGCACCTTCGGAAGATGATGGAACAGGGGGATGACAGGATGTTCCACAAAAAGATATTTGGAAGTCTTTTCATCCAACAGTCCTTCCTCCACTGCTCCATCAAGAAGGTGCACAAGTTCTCTCTGAAAGCTGTGTGTGGGGTCTTGTTTTAGATGTTCATAATTTTCCACATTTTCTAATTGCCTCGGGGCTTCCGTGATGTAATCAGATCTGTTAAGGAGGACTACTGAGCCCCCCTTATCCGCCTGCTTAATGACCACATCTGGATTCTCTTCCAAGGCTTTGAGGGCTTTCCTTTCATTTAATGACATATTCCTTAAAGGGTTTGTCTGAGACAAGGTCAGTTGCCTTAAATCTGATTCTACCCTTCTGTAGAAGGTCTCTATAATGTTACCCCTACTATGGATAGGGTAGAAGGTAGAGGGATTTTTATATCTTCTAACCCTATCAGGATTTGGCTGTTCAGACCCTGGTATACCTTCTGTTTCCAATTCTCTTAAGGTAATAAGATCACATGTCTCCAGAAAGTCTAATTCCTGAAGGGGATCTCCTTGGGTTACTGTCATATTGGATACTAGCTCTTGGTCTGTGCCTGTGTCAGAAAAACGTTAAATTGCGAATAAACTTATTTAAATCCAACATTGTCTTAAACAAATTGAAATTAACTGTTGGCACAAAACCCAGACCAAGTGATAGCACCCTTTCCTCGTAATTAGTAAGAATGTGATTGGAAAGATTTATGACGGTATGTACTTTGACGGGGCTCTCGTCTGGCGAGATGGATATCTCCCCTGTTGGGGTCCCTGCAAAGTCGTACCCCCCCCTTCCCGGGGGTGGTGTCCTACCTGAAAAACCTGCTCTAACTGTAATAGCTCATCATCCCTATTCTGGGCTATGTTAGTAACAGGTTGGGCAGGAGGGTAGGAATGATCAAATGTTGGCTGGTATCTTCTTTGCTGGCCCTGTTGGCCCCTAGAGCGAGAGGAATTATAAATAACTCTACCTCTCCCAGGTCCTGCTCTACTGCCAATTCTATTCTGGTGGTATATATGACCCCCATTCCTATTGAATTCAGTATTCATGTTGACAATCTCTTGAGAGAAATTACCATCCTCATTTTCTGATTGTGTGCTGTCTCCACCGGACTCTGCTTTACTTTCAGAAAATGTTACAACTCTTCTGCCCCTAGATCTTCTCCCCCTGCTGCGTCTACCCCCTCTTGTGAAATTTTGAGATCTTCTGAATTGGGATCTTTGGCTCTTGTTCCAAATATAAATCTTATTACTGTCATAGTCTGCCTTATCTCTGATAAATTTAGTATGTTTAATGTTAACTATCTCACTTTTTACTTCTAATATGGTTCGCTGCAATACTTTGTCAAAATTGGGATAATCTACTGTGCAAGAATAAGCATTCAATAATAGTTGTACTTCCACAATCTCAGATCTTACAGATGTTAACATTTTTGATTTGTAGGTAATTAACAATTTCATCAACCTAAAAGAACAATCATTAAGCACAGTATTCCACATTTCTATGAACTCAGAGTCCTCGGTCTCAAAAGTAGGGAACTTGTTAACCCTAAGCCCCCTTGGTATCATATTGAGGGCAGAGTATTTCTCCAGAGTCCATATATCCCATTTCAGTTTTTTCTCTTTAATCAACAAGCGTTCCATATCATCAAATAACATAGGCAAATCAAAATTATTTCTGTCCTGTGAAAATATTTGATCAATCTCTCTATTATCCCCATCTCTTTCATCCGCTTTTTTAAGAGAAAAGAATACCATCACTGCTTCTTCTTGCGGTTGCTGCATAATGAAACAACTAGTTGGCTTGAGTGGCTTACCACTTGCCACCCTAAATAAGCAAAACAAAAAGAGAAGTTCCAACTAGTCTTTTGAATAAGCCCCACTATGGTTATAAACCGGAACTCCAACCTCTGGACTGTATCAAGAAGTTACGCCATGGGATTCCTCTAAGTATATGTTAATCCAATTGTTGCACTATAGAAAGTGTGCTGGAAAACCGTTTACCCTTAATAGCCAATGCCTAACAACCATATCCTTTGTATCGTATAGTATAATATAATCTTGAAATCACCAAACACCAGGTGATTGAAAAAATGCACTCTTGTTTAAAACATATATATTCAAGTATGCAAGCCCCTTCCGTTATTCACAGTCTCTGTGTGTCATATACTTTAATCCTTATATTCCAACAACACTCCCTGGCTTCAATATGCCCCAAAGCAAGATAGAAGAAGTAAATTGTATCTCACCGGCTGTAGAAAATATGTTCTCCCAGGCTCCAGCCTGTCCACCACTGCGGATCGAGCATTGCACTAGCCGGGTAATCTTCCACAAACAGGTAATACCCGTAGCGTGTAGCATCCAGCTACTCAGACGGGCTAGTAGCGTGACGTATCCAGCTTGTCACACCCGGCTCCGGTCCAATGGGTATCTAGAACAGTGACGTATCCTGCGTGTCACTACCGGTGCAAGCCAGGGGCGTGCTAGAAGTGTCAGGGGCGTACTGAAAGTCTCCTACAGTACCCCATTAGCTGGAAAAAATCCCCAGGAGGTGTAAAATGCTAGAATAAGTCATATACGGAAGGCACTAAAAAATCATACACTGGCAGGGTTGTATAGGCAAAGGTTACGGTTACCATAGACTGAAACTTCCGAAGAGGGCAAAAATCATATTGTATATCTTCTTCCTCTTCACAGATGATTAATCCGGTGGGCTATGCAGGTGGTGCTGGCTAGTGGTAAATAGGAATGCATCAAAAAATCAGGAAAATAAGCCAAGCACCAGGTAGATAAAATTAAAACTTTGAACTTTATTTGTAGCAATTAAAAAAGAGTATAAAGCGGCAGAGAATGTGGGGTAACCCCCAAGAAAATAGACTAACGCGTTTTGGCTAGGAAAGCCGTACTCATAGTCCCTAAAACCACTAAAACCACACTGACTTAAATACCCAGTGTTCCATTGTGATAGGTTGGACAGTTAATTGAAATTTAAAGGTACATTATCTCCACTAGCTTCAAGCTATATTGTATTCCATTCAACTTATTAATAAATATAAAGATAACCTTTAGTAATTTCATTAAGTGTCCAATTGGGGGCATAGAATGATCAAATGTAAACTTGTTTGTGTTACAAGAGAAGAACATACATAAAAATTGAACCTTGTGATAGGAATGTACTTGTTAATTGCAATTCATTTCTATAGAGATCATTTCATCATATATATATATATATTGTCTCATGTGTAGTACTACATCCTATTATGGCTCAGAAATAGCTACCAAAATTTAGAAAAATGAAAAAAATATATGAAAAAAAAGTAAAAGTAAAAAATGAGCCTATGACAAGAGATACTTCAATTTAACAAAGTTGTTACAAAACAATTGTTTGAAACGTTAGGTTTTAAGACCATCCTAACCTTTGTTAAGGAGGATAATTTCCCACTGAGGGCACATAAAGTGGGTATTATACCCCCTCCAACACATATATACAAAAAGTCACAAAACTAATATATACAATAAAATAAAATAAACTGAACAAATAAATAAATAAGGGGAAATCTACACTCACATAAATGATCCTGACCATACAAAACTGGCATTCAAAAGTAAAAATAAAAAAAATAAAAAAAAAATGTAAAAGAAAAGAAACATTGTATATTATATGTATCCTTGTATCTGCAACTGAGCCTATGACTAGAAACTTAAATAACACAAAATGTGGTTGAACCAAAAAGCCCAAATCAAACCTTATAGGTACATTCACAGGGATCTAGACAAGTATCTTATAATAATTGCATCAAGACCAATAATTAATAAAGTCATATTCTGAATTCAGGCCCCAGGGTCTCTTAGTTTGGAGCCTGAAAATCCAATACATTTCCTGCCTCGACAGGACCTTAAAACGATCTCCACCTCTCTTCTGGGGTTGGATTTTTTCAATAATCTTCCACTTTAATGAATTGCAATCCTTGTTGTGCTTTTGTACAAAATGGGTCACCAGTGTGGTGCTACTCTTGCCTACCCGGATAGTGGACAAATGTTCACGTATCCTAGAGCGGACATCCCTAGTAGTCAAACCAACATATTGCAGGTTACACTCCTCGCAATGTAACCCTGCCACATATCTGTAATTAAAGAGACAGTCAACACCATAATTTTTGTTGTTTAAAAAGATAGATAATCCCTTTATTATCCATTCGCCAGTTTTGCATAACCAACACAGTTATAATAATACACTTTTTACCTCTGTGATTAACTTGTATCTAAGCATCTTCTGACAGCCCCCTGATCACATGACATTTTATTTATTACCTATTGACTTTCATTTTAGCCAATTAGTGCAGTCTCGGCCACAAGCCACAGGCGTGATCACAATGTTATCTATATAGCATGTGATAAGAGGCGGCCTTCAAGGGCTTAGAGATTATCATATGAGCCTTCCTAGGTTTAGCATTCAACTAGAATACCAAGAGGACAAAGCAAAATTGTTGATAAAAATAAATTGGAAAGTTGTTTAAAATTACATGCTCTATTGGAAACATGAAACCTTTTTTCGGACTTGACTGTCCCTTTAAGTTGAAATAATATATTGCAAAATAATGCAAACTTTCCTAACACAATGGAGGTGGCAAGCCTTGCCTACTACAGTAACAACTGGCTTTTCCAAATAAGTAAAGTGGATGGTAAAATAAGTAAAGTGGATGGTGGAGGGAGTTTGGTCATTAAAAAACTATTGCAGTTAATAGCTGTTAAATAATGCTGTAAGTACAGAGATGGCAGAAGCTCTGTTTATTCCAAGAAAATTGGAAAATTGGAAAAATTGGAAAGAGGTTCCAATTTAAAGGACCAGTCAACACTGTAGATTTGCATAATCAACAAATGCATGATAAGAAGACAATGCAATAGCACTTAGTCTGAACTTCAAATGACTAGTAGATTTTTTAGTAATTGCAAAGTTATGTCTATTTCAACTCCCCCTGTATCATGTGACAGCCATCAGCCAATCACAAATGGATATACGTATATGCTGTGAATTCTTGCATATGCTCAGTAGGAGTTGGTGACTCAAAAAGTGTAAATATAAAAAGACTGTGCACATTTTGTTAATGAAAGTAATTTGGAAAGTTGTTTAAAATTGCATGCTGTATCTGAATCATGAAGTTTAATTTTGACTAGGACCAATAAACACAGTAGATTTGCATAATCAACAAATTCAAGATAACAAGAAATACAAAGCATTTACTCTGAATTTCAAATGAGTAGTAGATTCTTTTCTAACACATTTCAAAGTTATGTATATTTCAACTCCCCCTGTCCATGTGATAGCAATCAGCCAATCACAAATGCATAAACGTATAGTCTGAGTTCTTGCACATGCTCAGTAGGAGCTGGTGACTCAAAAAAAGTGTAAATATAAAAGACTGTGCACATTTTTTTTAATGGAAGTAAATTGGAATGTTGTTTAAAATTACATGCTGTATCTGAATCATGAAAATTTTATAAAACCTGAGTGTCCCTTTACGGTTTGAGAAAAGGAGATTTGATCTCCTGCAAAGGAAACATTTTTTCACTGTAAGAGCAATAAAATTTGGAACTCATTACCAAAGGAGGTAGTGAATGCCAATACCCTAGATACATTTAAATATTGTTTGGATACATTTTTGGCTAGAAACAAAATCCATGGATATGATTGCTTGCATTAAATGGGTCACCCTTTTACTGGGATTAATTTAAACTCAACTTTTGTAAGTATATTTCATTTGTATAGGTTGAACTCGATGGACTTCAGCCTTTTTTCAACCTCATCTACTATGTTACTATGTTACAGTTTTTACATTTTGTTTTTCCTTGAGCTTCTTATTTGAGCAAACAAATCTTATAAAAGCATGTCCTATACACATTTATATCTCATTTTTATATGTAATGTTTAATTATATATTTTCCTAGTATATATATTGTCATGGTGGAATACATGTGGAGTGTGATTACGTAATACAGAGCATGCACATTGCACAGTCAGAAGTAGCAGATTCTGACAAAGTAGCAAAATCTGATAGAACAGCGGCCTTCAAGGGCTTAGAAATTACACTCATAGTGGGGTGTAGAAAGAGATGCATAATAAAATGTTAATTTTCCGATTGTGTGGGAAAAAGGCCTTTTTAATCTCTTTGGGTGTTGCTATAATTGTATCTTGATTATTGCTATTACATTTTTTTTTCTGGTTTTAATAATTCTAATCAATTGCTTAGCTGCGATCCCTTGATAACCCTGAACAAAAGCTCTATTCTTAAGGTCTTCTAAGGACCATTTTTCTTTCATAAATACTTCTCTCTCAGCTTTTGCTGATAAGTATTTATTGCAGTTTACTAACGGGTAGATTACGATTTTTGCGTTATGGCTGGCAAGCTCGCTACTAACTTGCAAGTTATTTCCACCACTCACCTTTAATAGCGCTTCTGTTACAGGTTTGCAAAAAAATGGGGTTTGCGGGTGATATGGCAGCGTTGAGCTCCATACCGCTCACAAATACCAGCACTGCTTTGAGCTGCTTTGACGTGCTTGTGCACGATTTCCCCATGGGAAAGAAAATGTATGTAAGACAGGTTAGGTTTTATTTCACAGGTAAGTTTGAATTTATTTTAACGAGGTAGTTAGTAAATAGTTAATAACTATTTACTAACTAATCAACCTAGTTAAAATAAATACAAACTTATCTGTGAAATAAAAATAAAACATAAGCTAGATACAATATAACTCCGATGTCCAGAGCAGCAGATTGGGGGTTAATAATTTTATTTTAGTGTTTGCAATGAGGGAGGGCCTCGGTTTAGGGGTTAATAGGTAGTTTATGGGTGTACTTTGTAGCACTTTAGTTATGAGTTTTATGTTACAGCTTTGTAATGTAAAACTCATAACTACTGACTTTCAGGTGACGGTACAGATCTTGTAGTTATAGGCTGTACCGATCACTTTTTGGACGGACAGGCAAACTCGTAATATAGGCGCTATGGAAGTCCCATTGAAAAATAACTTTTTGAAAGGTGTGGTAGTTACGTTGCTTGACTGCCAAAAAAGTGTGTGGTACAGCTGTACCTACAAGACTCGTAATAGCAGCGATAGTGAAAAAGCAGCGTTATGAAGCTTTTTCACTCATAACGCAAAACTCGTAATCTAGCCATAAGTTTGGTGTGGTTAGATAGATATTATATTTATTCTTAAACTGATTTGCTAGCTGAATTTCTCTAATTCTACTTTTTTTTTTATTTATTTAATCATATACGCTTTAATTTCCCCTCTGAGATTTGTCTTCCCAGCTTCCCACAGTATTTCTATTTTGTTACATAACTACTATTATATCTATAGTTCTCAAGCCATCTTTCTTTTAGCCAATTTGCAAATCAGGCATTATTCACCATATATCTGAGAAAATAGAAAGTATTTACATTGCTATCCGTCCGACAAAGAGAACTAAATTTAAGACTAATTATGTCGTGATCAGAAAGAAGAAACTCCGAAATATGGGACATCAGCTCAAGGGAAAGCAATTTTTCTTCAATTAAAAAAAGATCTATCCTTGAATTTTCTTTATGGGTTTTAGATTTGCACGTAAAATTACGAGTATCCAGGTGATGTATGCGCCAAACATCCCTAAGCTGCAGAGCTCCACAAAAATCTTTAAAGAACTTAGCCTCTCTAGAATAGAAAGTTCAGAAGAATATGTGTAGGAATAGGGGCGTGGTGCACTTAAGGGATGTAATTGATTTTTTAAGGAAAAAAAATATTTTAGTTTTTTACTTAGTAAATATTACTGGGTCCATGTGGCCGTGTTTGAAAGTGTAAAGAGAAAAGAATAAAACTTATTATGTGAATACAAGCAAGTGTGTAAATGTGTTTAAACCATATATATGTGATGCCTTTTAAAATACTCTTTTCTTTTAATAGTGTATTAGTGAAGAAAATAAAATAAATGATTTTTTGCACGTGTCTGGTTTTATTATATTATTTATAGTAACCTTATAAAGAGGGTTATGTTCCTAGTCCATAAGAGTGCATTAATTGCGTGAATTATCTATATTTAGAATTTTAGTGAAAGCGATTATTAATAGTGTCAATTTCCTAAAAGGTTGTGTGAATGTTAAATGGCCGATATCTTAAATAAAATATACCAAAAAGATCTATGAACAACAATAATAAATCATAAACGACTTTAACTTATGGATTTAAATCAGCAGAAAATTTATTTAAAAATTATGATAAAAAGTATATTATATTTGGTAATTACCACTGGATGTCAGAAATTTCTCTGGGACGTCTCCCAGATGTAATGTGGGTATTCAAATGGCCATATATAAAAACTCAATATGTGTCAATTAGCTACATAAAACATTAACTAAACACAGAACAAAATTAAAAATTAAAAAATGTAGAAATTGTCCGTTTTAAAAAGTCAAGAGAAAGATCCCAAATATCTACTCTTGTTATGTAATGAGGATTGGTAAGTTCAAAGTAAGTTTTTGTATCCTTTGCTTCTTATACTTTACTGGATACCGCTTTTGATGTTATGCATGCGGCACAAAAAGTAACTTTACATGCCAAAAGTAAGGCCAGATTTTTAGCTTTTACACACACTCTTGCTGGGGCTTTTTCAATTTGTGATCCAAAACAAATGAATTTTCATATACCGCTCTTAGTGCTATGCACGCGGTAAAACCAGAGGCTTATTGTGTTCTTCAAACAGGTTAGGATTATTTTGCGTTCACCTTTACAATGTTCGTATCAATTTTGTTTTACTCACAGTTCTTACTGTTCAGGGAGACCTCACTTTTTTGGCCGCTTACTGCTTCTCCATGCTGTTCTCTCGCTTCGTTGTCTGCTCCTGGCGTCTGACGTCACACTCCTTCGTGGGAGGTCGTCTTTCAAAGCCAGTGAGATCGCTGTTATGTACAATGTCACTTTGTATTCCTTAGTGTGAGAAGTTAAAACTCCACTTAGTGCTATGCACGCAGTTAATAATGAAGGTCCTCTACAGTTCCCCAATTAGTTAGTGGAATAGTGATATAAAATGATAACCCGGGTTATTTTTAATGGTCAATATATCAGATATGATGTGAATATAAGTTCATAGATAAAAGAAAGGTCACACAGCTCGACGCGTTTCGCTCTTACCAGAGCTTTATCAAGATGCTTGTGACCAGTAACTTTTCCCTTTTTAAATGTCCTGCTAGATCCTTATTGGTTGTTTCTTAATTGTGTGTAAAGGTGGATCATTCAGCCTTTCCATAGTTACTTCATTGTTATTCCTGATGTTTCCTTATGGATAGATAATTTATCTTCATTGTTTTATGACTCTTTATGTACTTGACAAATAGTTTTGGGTTGCTATTGTTTATAGACAGACATAAATTCAATATTTCCAATTTTTCTATTAATATGGAATTTTCTTTTTTATTTGAGATTTGTTTCTTTAAGGTGGTATAGATAAGTTTCGTTGTGTAATCTTTACTTGTGTATCCTTATATTATTCTATATTGTTTCTTATTGTAGGCAACATAGTTTTATTATGTAGCTATAATTACAAGTGTTTTCTTAAAGGGCCTTACAGGATACTCATTGATTCTTATTATTTATATATGTAAAAACTTAATCAGACTTGTATATGGTTACTGACTGGATGAAATTAAATTATCTTCTATTGTTCTTGGTTTCATGGATATTTCTTTAGATTTTATGTTTAGTATATCCTTTTTAATTAATATAATGCCCCAATCCATAAAGTGACTTAAAATTATATACACCTATAATTGGCCAAGCATAATAGGATATGTGTGTAACATTATTTGGATTAGTGTGTCTATAGGGGGGGGGGGGGGGTTATGCTATATATGTATTGTATATTCTATTTGGAATTTTATAGTTCAAAAAGGAATGGAGATAAATCCAATTCAGAATTTAAACCTAATGGGGACAGGGTGTTATATAGATATATTAACTCAGCTTCTTTTATCAGCAACTTTTTCTCCATATTCCCTCCTCTCCAGTGTCTTTGTACTTTCTTTATGCCCCAATATGTCAGGTCTTTGTTGTTCCCTTTGTGTATATCCTTAAAATGTTTGTACAGATATGTGTTATCCATTCCATTTTTTATATTATTCAGATGCTCCCTGATTCTGTCTTTTAACATTCTTTTTGTTTCCCCAAAGTAAAATAGATTGCACGAACACTTTAGGATATATATTACATTTTTTGTTGTGCATCTAATAATCTCTTTAATTTGAAATATTTTTTCTGAATCATTTATCTTTAAATTAGTAATTTTTTTACTGTGATTGCAGGCCTTACAGGAATAGCATGGGAAGAAACCTCTTACACTTTTACCCATTAGATCGTTCTGTATTTTTTGGCCTATCCTTGGTTGTTTAAGATCACTCGGGGCCAGGATTGATTTCAGATTATTCGCTTTTTTTTATATGTTTATACTAGTCCCTCTTTTGACATTATATTATTACAATTTAGTATTCTTTCCTTTCCATATCTGTCACTTTTATAATAGTCTCTCAGTATAACATATGAATGCACTTTATGTTAATTATGTCCAGCTGGGGCTTTGTTTTCCCGGCCACTTGGCTATTTAAGCCCGGTGTCTGTGCTTACAAAGTGTGTCTATGAGTAAGGCTAATTGTAGACGAAACGCGTAAGACAGCCCAGCTTTCTTATTTTATGTTCACCATGTCTTAAACTTTTTCTATCTGGTTTCCAATAAATATTGAACTTTTATTCTATAGCGCCTGGAGACTCGCCTGTTTTTTTGCAATTTTTGTTTGGATATTGAACAAGGAAAACAGAATCTGGTTCTCTCTCTCTATGCTGATGACCTTATTTTGTTCCTAAATAATACAGCTGTTTATTTTCCGCTATGTTTACAAATGATCATTGCATTTAGTTTGTTTTATGGGTACAGAATTAATAGGACAAAATAAAAAATTCTCTGGATACATAAAACATTAGAAAGTTATTCTGCCCATCAATTAAGAGAAGTTAAATATATTAAATATCTTGGGATCAAAATAAGAAGAAATCCATCAGAATGGTATAATCTTAATTATGCAGATTTCTTTCAAAATATACTTATTAAGTTGAACAAATGGTCATTGTAATTTTTATCTCTTTCGGAAAAATTATGAATTTAAAGACAATATTTTTCCCACACCTATTATTTTTGTTACAGAATCTCCCTTTGTTTATCTTAAAGTGAATGCAAATTTTGAAGCTAAAGTGCCCGGTTTTTAAAAATTCGATTAAAAACAGGGGCACTTTAATTCATCAAAATTTACATTTCACTCCTGTTGTGAAAAAAAAACTTACCTTTTACTCTTGACAGCAGCTCCAGCTTCCTCTACCCGTTGCAAAGCCTCTTCCTGGGTCTAAAATGAGGAATCCGGCTTCCTCCAATCACAACGTTGAATCAGACACTGATTCCCCCGGGGGGGAAGTTGTGATTGGAGGATGACCTATCCATCATTTCTGACATCAGAAATGGCTTGCGACGACCAGAGGAAGCTGGAGCTGCTGTCAAGTTTAAACGGTAAGTTTTCTTTCACAACAGGAGTGAAATGTAAATTTTTATGAATTAAAGTGCCCCTGTTTTTAATCAAATTTTTAAAAACAGGGCACTTTAGCATCAAAATTTACATTCACTTTAAGAAGGGATATCCTTAGATTCAATGCAGAGTGCGCATGTTTTTTATGGGTCAAAAAGAAGCTGAGGTTAGCAATGTATTGATTAATACAGCTTAAAGGCCGCCTCTAATCTAAATGCATTTTGATAGTTTTTCACCACTAGAGGGCATTAGTTTACATGTTTCATATAGATAACATTGAGCTCATGCACATGAATTTATCATGGAGACAGCTCTGATTGGCTAAAATGCAAGTCTGTCAAAAGAACTAAAAATAAGGGGGCAGTCTGCTGAGGCTTAGATACAAGGTAATAACAGAGGTAAAACGTGTATAATTATAACTGTGTTGGTTATGCAAAACTGGGGAATTGGTAATTAAGGGATTATCTTTTTTTTAAAATAACAAAAATTCTGGTGTTGACTGTCCCTTTAAGAAATACAGTGGTTTTACTCTACCTAGTATTGAATATTATAACTTGATATCGATGGCTAAATTTGCCATAGATTGGCTTACTGAAAGAAATTATGTAACAGTTGTAAATATGGAACCAGAAATTGTAGCACCGTTTAATCTAAAAGCCTTGCTGCACTGTCCAGCCACTAGATTACCTAGTTCGTTTTCCAAACTATTAACTTTCACAAATGTTATAAAGGCATGGCAGAAGTTTTGTGATTTAATGGGACATCATTTTAGATCATCTCAATTCCTAACTATAGTAGGATATCAGGATTTCTCGCCCGGCCTTCATAACAGTATATTTAAAGAATGACAAATTAAGGGAATTGAGTATCTAGTACAACTTAAACAGTATGATACAGAAATAATTCAATCTTATGAAAGTATTTCATTGAAATTTGCATTGCCAGCAAAGAACTGCTATGCATACCTTCAGCTGAGGAATTATTATAGACAGACACAACAGATGTATGGGTTTACACGGCAGGTACGCACTCTATTTCTTTCTGGTATAAATCTCTTCTTATACGGACAGTACAATTGCATATCAAAAATATTAATGAAAATGTAATGATTTTTTTTCAAATAATAACAGAATATGCTACTATGAAAAGTATCAGACTTGCTGAATTAGCTACTGAATCAGTGAGTTGGTGGGAGTTTTTTTTTTTTTTAAACTTTTATTTATAGCAAAGAAGACACATTACAATAATCAGATATAAAATAGTGCATCACAGTAAAATTATTCCATACAAAATTTAAGAAATAACACTCAGTGTCAAGGTAAGGGTCAAAAGTCCCCCTTACATTAGTACATGACATAATAAAATACAAAAAATAGAAACACAAGCCAAGATTGGTCATGTAAATACCAGTTCCAAATAACATACTACACTTGTGCCGTATTTATAATCGTTCTTCTCCTTTGCTTATTTTTTTTTACAATTAATACCCCCCCCAAACCCACAAACAAACAAAAACAAAAAACAAAATAAAAACAACACACAGGGAAAAAAAAAAAAAAAAGGGTACTAATATACCCAACTCTCTCCTCTCCCCCGCCCCCCCTAATCACCTCGAATCAGTGAGTTGGTGGGAGTTATTAATTAGTAACTTCTACCTGACCCCATATAGGATTTCAAAATGGTTAAAAAATCCCCAGTAAAATGTATGTTGTAAATGCAAAAGGGACAGGGCAGATATCCTACACTGCATGTGGTCATGCACTAAGATTAGACAAGAGGATTTTGCTCTCAGATTTTCATTGTTTTTTTCTATATTATGACCAATCCCATATTAATACTGGGGAGCAAAATCTGGTTAATACTGTTATTTTGGCTACACAGAATCTTATATTAAAGGGACAGTATACTGTAAAATAGTTTTTCCCTTAATGTGTTTACAATTGCTTTTTTTTTACCAACTGCAGAGTAAAAAATGTATGAAAATTAGCTTTTTAAGGTTTATTACAGTATATTAAAGCTCTGATTTTGTGTTTTGAAGCCACAGCCTAATAAAATAGGTTGAGCTTGTAGGTATAATCAGATCTCATTACTGTATCACATTGTGCACATATACCTGCTTCTTTATCTTATATCTGTCCTTAAAACAATCACCAATACTTTGAGAGAACAATGGAAAATCAACATTTTATTACCTTATCTCTGCTTTATCACACTGGGAGTGTAATTTCTTCTGCTGGCTGTGTTTACAAAGCTTATCTATAGCTGGTACGCGCGGCCACAAACTTTCAGAATAGGTGGGGATACCACATGCTAAATTAACCATTTCAAATGCCAATATAAGGGTAAAGGAGCTACTTGTAAACAATTTAATACACTCCAGCAGGTAAAGTGGATCATTGGGAACAAATTAAAGGGGAGAAAATATTTGAGTAAACTGTCCCTTTAAGAACCTAGCATAGCTGAACTAGTTAATAAAGTATATTTACAAATGACTTTAGAGCTGCACAATATAAAATTGTTCTCTGAATTGCGCATGAAAGCATTCTTTTTAAAATGGAAGAATGTTATTTTAGCATGGCCAATTGCAGCACAACTCCAATTTATTTCTCCCATTAGGAGAGCGGAAAGTTTTCTTGCTCTGTTGTTGGCAGATTTTTTCCCTGAAATATGGTTGCCAGATATAAGGAGAGTTATTTAATCCAACTAACATAATTATTAGATACAAACGAGGTAGGGAACAGCGACCAGCAGTGGGCACAGAGAAAAGGGTCAGCCAACTCCTCAATGCAAAGAATGAAAGAAAAGGGTCACTCCAGCCCAATATGTGAATCATCAGACCTTTATTACGTAATGGTCCCAAAATACAAACAACAACGTTTCGGACCTCTCACAGGTCCTTAGTCATAATTATTAGAGATAGAGATGTATTTGGAGGCTGAGAGTGGAGGGGAGGGAGAGGAGAGAGGTTTTTTTCTCTTTTTTGCAAAACAAAGAGTAAAAAAAATCACAGCTTTCCTATAAACAATATTGTTTTCTTTTGTCTTGTTTTGTTTCTTATTTTGTATTTCACATTTTTTTGTTTGTTAGCATGATAAATGTTCCTCTTACTATGTATATAGTTGAGTTCGGTGAACAAATATAATTTCTTTGGTGATATACCATTTATGGAAACCATAATATCCTGCCTTTTCTTTTTGTTATGACATTAATATATACCCCTTTTTTTCTATATACATATGTATTTTCATATTTACTGTACATTAATTGGAAAAAAAAAAGATCAATAAAAAAAACAATTTAACCTTTTAATGCCGTTAGGGCATTGTATTCCATCAGAATATTGCTAGACTTTAGTGCTGAAGGACAGAATACAACGTCCTAACCGCTCGGCTTTCCTGAAGCCACTGGTGCTTCCCTGATGGGATTGCAGTCTGGAGGGCATGCCTAGCATCACAGGGACCCCTCCTGATGCAATCCCATCATTGAAATCTCCTGATTACATGCACAATCATGAGTTTTCAATTTGTTTACATCGGAAGAGTTGTTCCGAAGTAGACATGTTAACCCCGGCACGAAAGGGTTAAAAAAATAATTAATAAATAAATGTTAATTTTCCATTGTTCTCTATAAGGCTCTGATTTTCAAAGGTTCTCCAGCTTGGAGAGAAATTGCAGTTCAGACCTCAAAGAAAGAGGGCGGAACTCTCCAGCACAGCGAGATCTCTCTCATTTATGTATTTGAAGCAGAGACAAGCCCAGTGCAATACAGCACTGCATGATATAAGAGTTTTGTTACACTTACACTTTACACTTTCTCATTTTTAATTTAATACATTTAAATTTTGATCTAGCAGTAATTTTACACATTCTGATTATGCTCTGAAAGTTTCTGTGTTACTTTAATAACTTAGGATCATACTTTGTAAAAAAATTACATTGCACTTTGTATTATTCCATTGTAAACTGACAGTTTCAGAAAGTGGGAGGGAGAAGGCAGTTCTCTGGGCTGAACAGAGGAGTTCCCAGGGTATGTCTGAAGCTCAGCCTTCTGAAATGTTGTAAGCTTTTAAACAAGCTCGTCTCTCTGATTTGTCTCGCCAGATGTGTGCAGGTGATGTTTGCTCAAAATTCACTATACACTTATTTTAATTAACAGAAAAGTAATATATATATTAAAATATAGGCAAAAGTAAGTTAAATAGTAGTGAAAACATTTCAGTTTAATTTGGAATTTATGCAAATGGAGTCTTAATATCAGCCCCAGGGGTTCTCCATTTACCTTCTCTCTCCCATGTGAAATTCTGTATCCCAGAGAGCTTCATTGCTTTCTATGGAAGTCAGCTCTCATGGATTTCCAGGTTCCTATTCTTTTCTTAAAAAATTCAGTGATTTCTGCCACTGTGAAGTCAGCACTATATTCTCTCTCCAAACTAGACAACAATTGATTATCTGGCCCATAGAAAGTAATGACGCTCTCTGGGAAACTGAAGCTGACAGTTTTTCAGTTTGAATTTAAATAAAAGACATGCTAACGTGCAATCTAAGTTATAAAAGATATACACACATATATAATTACATATACAAAGTATGAGCCTAATTTGTCAAAGTTACACAGAAACTGTGAAAGCATAATCAAAATTTGAAAAATCACAACCCTAAATACATTGCTGTAGACAAAGTAAAATGCAAAATAAAAAGTGCAAAGTTTAAATATAATAAAAATGTAATCTGAAGTTTAAATTGATATAAAATAGAACGCACAAAGTGTAAATACAGCAGAACTCTCATGTCATGCATTGCTATTTTGCACTGGGCTTGTCTCTCCTTCACATACAGAAATGCAGAGAATGCGCCTTGGAGAAGTAAAGCAAATTGTGCCTTTTTAATATTTCACTAGAGATCTCAGTGCTAGAGAATCATTTTAGAATATCTCACCTCAGCAGAGATGTTTTGAATATCGAGGCCTTAGTATGAACTTCAAATGAGTAGTAGATTTTTTTCTGACAAATTTGAAAGTTATGTCTATTTCCACTCCTTCTGTATCATGTGACAGCCATCCACCAGTCACAAATGCATATATACGTATATTCTGGGAATTCTTGCACATGCTCAGTAGGAGCTGGTTACTCAAACAGTGTAAATATAAAAAAACTGTGCACATTTTGTTAATGGAAGTGAATTACAAAGTTGTTTAAAATTACATGTACTATCTGAAACAAGAAAGTTTAATTTTGACTTGAGTGTCCCTTAAGCATGGAGAATTTGGATTATAATCAGAAACAAACAGGACTGACACGTTAAGTATAGAGGTATTTTTTTTATCAAAAGTGCTGCTAATAAACATTGAAAATGGCTGATTGTGATTGTGTGAACATCAAAAATGATTAATCACAGGAATCCATCAAATGTAGCTATCACTACATATAAATTTACTTTTCTAACATGGCTTAGTTGGATCTTTAGCTCTTTCTCATATTTATCATACATATAGGTGTAAGATAGATGTAATATGTGATTTCTTTCTTTTATTTTTCATATGCCAATAATTAGAAACTATTCTATGTTATACCTACACCTCTTATATTGTATAATATTACTGTACTCTTCCAAGGTCCAAGAGTGACCGTTTCTATCATTAGATTTCCTCTATATGTAATTTACGTGCAACTGGGCCCATAAGTGACCCTTTGAGAAACAAGGCTCTAATTCATTATATTCAGTGCATGTATTGGTATTTCAATCTTTGCTCTTTTGTCTAACAACATTTAGTTTTGAATGGGAAAGTCATATTCCTGTATTTTATTGTCATAACATAATAATTGATGATATCCTTTTAATTATTTCTGTAAAATGTTTGCTCACTGATGTAATTTCTAACAGCTTCAATAAAAAATGATTAAATAAGAAACAAAAAGATTAATCAGTAGCCATTTCCAAGCAGATAATTATCACACAATAGATTATGATCAAACTCATAGAAAAGTCGTTTTTTCCTCAATACTGAATCAGACAGTGGCAAAGTTTTCCTTTCACAATTGCTGCTTATATTTTGCTACTATCTTGGTCTGCAACAAACAGATGTTTTTTTTATATAGGTTTTTTTTTTTATTATCAAATCCAACTGTAGCAAATCCAGATACTCTAGATGTATTGTAAATAAAACATATTTTAGCTTAAAGGGACATATTATTGTATATTTCTATCATGTATCTGAAAGAGCAGGAGTTTAGCACTTTCAAAATATATTTTGCATAAGAAATGTTTAAGCAAAAGTTATTTCAATTTGTGCTGAAACTCACAGGTAGTGTATGATGATGTACATCTGATTCCAGGAACTCTGTTGCTTATTGGTTGATAGCAACAACTCCCACAGAAAAAAAAGATGATTTAGTTAGCACAGCAACATGTTTTTTGTTTGATTTCACAAAGTGCTGTAATACATTTTGAAACATCCACTTGTAGACAGAACAGATAAAATGTTTGAGTATCGTGTCCCTTTACCTAATTGATATGTCTCTGATTCAAATAAATTGTAATGCCTTAAAAAAGTCAATATATGTCTGACATGAGTTACTTACAAGTATTTTCACAACAGACTCACACATTAATATGAGGGCCAGAGGTGGAATCATTATGGAACATAATATAGTATTAGAAGCTTAAAAAAACACAAATATGAGCATTATAATAATATTATGACTCACACAGAACTAACAGTCATATAGTAATAATTATATACACAAAAGCTTATCATAGGCTAGTTGCTGGCAGTATTAATTTGAAGGGTAACATTACTGTAGACAGATAATCTTTAATGCTTTCTTGTTCCCATTTATTTTCTGCGCCCACTTGTTTTCCTTTTCACGTTAATTGAATAACTGTTATGTTGAGATGTGCAGCCTCCAAACCTGACTACTTTTTTCTTATTTCTGCTGATCTACCCGATGAATTTATTTCTGAAGAACATAAATGTATTTGTATGTTTAGTCAAAATGTATCTGTTTCAATCATTTCAGTTATCATTCAGTGTCTCCTTTTTTCAGTGTGATCACCATATTCCTGTGCTCAGAGATGACTGCTGCAGAGATGAAGGGGCTTATGGGATCTCTGTGTATAGGATTGCTAAATTATTAACATTACGCTCTAATCATTTCCAAGTCGAGCCCACTTTTCTCTTCACTTCAGTAATGTCATTTCAAAGTCAGCCTGACAGGATCTGCAAGTAATAGAGATGTTCTTGCTATAAATATTAAGGCGGCCCTGGGCTACACAGAAATTCTAGACTCGTACTCAACTTGGATTTCACAGGGGAGATATTTCATACTGAATTCACGTATGCGATATGTATTTTCTAATTATTTTTCTCATTTAAATCATAATGTGATAAACTAGTGAGAAGATATTTTGTGCTATTAGTTATACTGTAGTCATCTGAACATAAAAATTACAATATTACTATTCTTATATGAACTTTGTTACATTTTTTGTAACTAGTTTAATTGTAAAGTTATTTAGTAATAAATAGATGTAACAAAGTAAAGCAGGTGTGAATTTCCAATCCATTCAGTATTTTTCTATTTCATTTTCTAAGTTTAAAAAAATAAATAAGAAAAGGGTAATCAGTGTCTTAGAAGAAGCAAAAGTTATTTTGTAAAAACCACAACAAACAAACAAACAAACAAATAAAAAATAAAATAAAAAATAAAAAAATGATTTAAAAGTGAAATGTCTAATAGCTCACTAATGACGAGTTGGTTACCACTGTCAGTAATTATTTTCAATAGGCATCATTAACTAAAATAACTGCTGAAAACGATTACAACTTTTGGCTTTGCGCTTGTCTCATCATGGTAGCCAAAAGTCAATGTTATCTCCTATTCTACTTATTAATGGCTTTAGAGGCCTATTTATCATATGTCTGTCGGACCTGATCTGACAGTGCGGATCAGGTCCGACAGACCTCGCTGAATACGGCGAGCAATACGCTCTCCATATTCAGCATTGAATACGCTGCTTCATAACTGGTGTTTCTGGCGAGTCTGCAGGCTCGCCAGAAACACGGGCCCTCAAGCTCCGTACGGAGCTTGATAGATTGGCCCCTTAGTGTGAACTAAATGAAAATTACTTTTAAAAGACTTGTGACTAGCTAAATGCTCTAGTAGGTGTAAAGAGACAGAATGTTCTGTACAACTAGAACTGGGAAGCAGTTTAGTACATACTGAACAGTGCACACAAATACAGTACATTAATATGAATACATACAAATGATGTAACTATTTTATCTATAAGAAAAGCTTTTAAATATGAATATAATTTAAGAAATCCTAAAATAGTATATATTAAAGAAATTAATAATTTATAATAATTGGATTTGTGTCTATCTATCTATCTATCTATCTATCTATCTAACTATCATCAATCTGTCTATATATCTATCTATCTATCTATCTATTATCTATCTATCATCTATCTATCTATCTATCTATCTATCTATCTATCGATCTATCTATCTATCTATCTATTATCTATCTATCTGTCTATCTATCTATCATCTATATCTATCAATCTATCATCTATCTATCTTTCTATCATCTATCTATGTTCTATCTATCTATCTATCTATCAATCTATCTATCTATCCATCCATCTATTTATACATCTATCTTTCTTATTTTTATTTATTTTTAGTGGGCATAAAAGTAATGCTAATAGATTGACATTTTAAATATTTACAAAATATCTCCCAATATTGAAAACCATGAAACTATAAGGAAAATGCATAGTAGTCTGACATAGATGGCCTAAAAGTCAATATTAAAGGGACACTAATATTAAAGTTTTATGATTCAGATAAAACATTCAATTTAAAAAAACAAAAAAACTTTCCAATATACTTGCACATTCTATTTATATGCACCCTTTCTGAGGCTCCAGCTTCTACTTAGCATGCGAAAAACAGCACAGTCTATAGTTACATGTATTTGGTGATTGGCTAATGGCTATCACATGATACATGAGGAGAGAAAATAGAATTTATTTTGAAATTTGCAGAATATATACTACTGCTCATTTCAAATTCAAATCGAGTGCCATTGCATTGTCTTTCTTCTGTGTACCTGCCAATTATTCAAATTTACTGTATTTATTGGTTCTTTATACTTTCATGATTCAGAAAGAGCTGTCAATTATAAAAAGCCTTGGTGCAATTCTGAAAGAAAAGGGTCAGTCCCTGCAAGTGGAAAGCTGTCTCATATAGAAATAATGAGAAGTTTCTGCTATGTAAAAGTTTGCAATAAAGGACGAAGTACACAGGGAGAGCCCAGCGTATTGTTAAACTTTAATATTCTGCCTAATACAAATCAAAATACGCTGTTTTTAGTGCACTGTATCTTAAAATTGTGCTTATTTTCGTATGCATAGGTTTTCCTTTCAGGGTAATTAGTGTTTTGAGTATTTTGACAAACGCTCGCCACCTTTTAATTTGCAAGAAAAAACAGTGAGATCTGTAGTGCTGAAATGTTTAGATACTTACTCTTGGATTTAAGAGACAGTTTCATATACACCCATGGAACGCCCATGTTCAGCCCATTTTACGATAAAACAACAATTACGCTTTGTATTTTGTACTTAGCAGTATGAATTTCTATGTGTTTTTTGCACATCCAGGGTACTTAAATTACTATTTATGCTGTGCATATTTAATACAATGAATTCCTGTGTGATTTACAAACAAATTTTACTTTTTTGATAAAATATGATTTTAATGAACAATGTTGTTGTTTTTTTGATTCACCTTAACAATAGCATTTTTTGCTGCGTATTTTTGTGTGAATGGTTCAATTATTCATTTTGGAAGATTTTTAAAAATAAGATTTTCATTGTGCAGTTTTGTAATGTATGTATCTGCTTCCCATACATAAATGCAGTGTACCCCCCTTAGCAAGGCTTTAGATAATTCCACCAGGGAAATATAAGTACTGGTGAGCATTCTTAAATAATCTCGCCAGCCCAGTAACCTTTAGATTGTCAGGCCCTATGTGTCATACAAGCCAGTGTTGACTTCCTGGGGCCCACATAGCATATATGCGTATGTCAGTGAAAAACATAAATTTTACTAGAAGCGTTTTTGCTAATCAAAAGTATATTTCAAAAATATTTGTATTCAAATGTAAAATGCACCCATGTATATTTCAATTGTGACCTTTCTTTACCTTTAACGCTTATGGATCCCACCTAAAACATGTAGTGGACCCCTAGAATGGTTATATTACTGGCCGCTTGATTGGACTCTTGATTGTTCCTAGATATCTTACAAAAATATACCTAGGGGGTATCAGGAATCATTCCAGTAGCACACTTGGTAAATACAGTGTTGGTTACAAACGTCTTACTGAATCCCAGTTGAACATGACCTTGTGCCACATATGGCAGTCTATGTGCCCCTTACAATTAACTAGTGGAGTATTGTGTTTTGGCACATGGCCTCTATGTTTGCAGTTGAGGACATGGTGCTGTTTGCATTACTAAAACAACTTGGTGATGCCAATTTATTTTGGAGCCTGGCATTCCTTATTATAATGGTCAAGCTAAATACAGACACTGAAATATTATCATGTAAAACCCCTATTCTAATTACTCTGCACATTAAGTACTTAGAGGTATAAAACAAAGCCTGAAAACACTGTCCCTTCATCAATACATTAAGTCATTTTAAAGAAACAGGTCCAAGCAGGCAAAAGTGTTTTATTATTCTAGTCATCTGTATTTGAATCAAAGTTTGAATTTAAGAGTTTATTTAAAAAAAAAAAAAAATACAGTATCTCATTTTAACTTCTCAGTAAATTTATGATGAAACAAAAATAGAGGCTAGAAAAAATAATCAGATTTACTAATGCATTATAAGATAACATTCATATATATTTTTAACCTTTTTTTTATAGAAAGGCTAGACCTTTAAAAATAGATTTCCTTTTTTCTTTTCCTAAATCTGTAATGTTATCCTAGTCTAATATATTTAGCCGTTATTTATTGTTCTGTCCTTCATGCATGTGATAGATTATTTTCTGTTTACTATTTTGGGTAAGTGTTCTGAATTCTTTGCCTGCTTATGATCAGCACGGTATGTTTCTGTCTGCATGGTAAAAGCAGTGAGTGTCTGTATATTCTGTTTCTGTGAAAATAGAAAATGTCAATGTAGATGTCTGCATTTTGTATAAACATCAGCATGATGTTACAGAATGCAAATTCTTTACCAATAAAAAGTTCCTTAATAAATATGAGTAACCTGGTAAATATACAATACAAAGTACAAACAAATAAGAATTACATTTAAGGATGTTTTTGTATCTAGACTAAGCAATCATCCAGCGCTGTTTATTGTTATCCTGCGCATTAAAAATCTATATACACTGGTTCCTTTTTAAGGTGACATTTATAGTGTTGCCACTATTGTCCAGAAAACAAATTACCAGCCATAATACTTAAAGGGACAGTCTAGGCCAAAATAAACTTTCATGATTCAGATAGAGCATGTAATTTTAAACAATTTTCCAATTTACTTTTATCACCAATTTTGCTTTGTTCTCTTGGTATTCTTAGTTGAAAGCTTAACCTAGGAGGTTCATATGCTAATTTCTTAGACCTTGAAGCCCACCTCTTTCAGATTGCATTTTAACAGTTTTTCACCACTAGAGGGTGTTAGTTCACGTATTTCATATAGCTAACACTGTGCTCGTGCACGAGAAGATATCTGGGAGCAGGCACTGATTGGCTAGACTGCAAGTCTGTCAAAAGAACTGAAAAAAGGGGCAGTTTGCAGAGGCTTAGATACAAGATAATCACAGAGGTTAAAAGTATATTATTATAACTGTGTTAGTTATGCAAAACTGGGAAATGGGTAATAAAGGGATTATCTATCTTTTAAAACAATAAAAAATTATGGTGTAGACTGTCCCTTTAATATTTTTATATATAACATCACTTAGAAATTGAAGCTTTTACTGCTTTAAACATTTTTTTCTTTTTAAAATGCATTCCCCAAACATAAAATAAGTTCTATCTATATCAGAGTATTTCAAAATTTACATAATTTATACTACATCAACTTTAGTTTTACAAATAGTTATAATGCAGGTAAAATAATGGGTGTGTTAAGGAGCTCAAGGTGTAAAATAAACTGTTTGTATACAAAGTATAAGACAACACTTAATCAGGATGTTGTACTCCATAACAGAACTAAAATGCATAAGTCCAAGTAAACTAGTATAGGGTGACAAGGACAATAAATAAATAAGCAAACACACAAAAAAACATTTGCTGAAAATAAAATAACAAAAATAGCAATTAAAATTCACAGTGACACATATCAGTTAATAATTAGGTCAATTGAATGGATTGACTATAATGATTCATCTCTTCAGGGGGACATTGTGTGTAGACTGACCTTTGTGACACCATGTTTGTTTTTTAACAGCTCCCGTTTAGAGACTGGCATATTTTTACAAGTATTATATAGTGACAGAGTTCTATATTTGGGTCACTAAATAACAGTGGTACTTGACAAGTTTATAACACCATTTGCTATAGTACTGACACCTACTGTATATCACATAAGTTCCTATATTATTGCCCTTTAACCAATACTTGTGATCATCTGACCTTCCATATGAAGTGTATAACACCATTTGCTATAGTACTGGCACCTATATCACATAAGTTCCTATGTTATTGACCTTTAACCAATACTTGTGATCATATGACCTTCCATATGAAGTGTATAACACCATTTGCTATAGTACTGGCACCTTTATCACATAAGTTCCTATGTTATTGACCTTTAACCAATACTTGTGATCATCTGACCTTCCATATGAAGTATATAACACCATTTGCTATAGTACTGGCACCTATATCACATAAGTTCCTATGTTATTGCCCTTTAACCAATACTTGTGATCATCTGACCTTCCATATGAAGTTTATAACACCATTTGCTATAGTACTGACACCTATATCACATAAGTTCCTATGTTATTGCCCTTTAACCAATACTTGTGATCATCTGACCTTCCATATGAAGTGTATAACACCATTTGCTATAGTACTGGCACCTATATCACATAAGTTCCTATGTTATTGCCCTTTAACCAATACTTGTGATCATCTGACCTTCCATATGAAGTTTATAACACAATTTGCTATAGTACTGGCACCTATATCACATAAGGTCCTATGTTATTGCCCTTTAACCAATACTTGTGATCATCTGACCTTCCATATGAAGTGTATAACACCATTTGCTATAGTACTGGAACCTATATCACATAAGTTCCTATGTTATTGCCCTTTAACCAATACTTGTGATCATCTGACCTTCCATATGAAGTTTATAACACAATTTGCTATAGTACTGGCACCTATATCACATAAGGTCCTATGTTATTGCCCTTTAACCAATACTTGTGATCATCTGACCTTCCATATGAAGTGTATAACATCATTTGCTATAGTACTGGCACCTATATCACATAAGTTCCTATGTTATTGCCCTTTAACCAATACTTGTGATCATCTGACCTTCCATATGAAGTTTATAACACCATTTGCCATAGTACTGGCACATATATCACATAAGTTCCTATGTTATTACCCTTTAACCAATACTTGTGATCATCTGACCTTCCATATGAAGTGTATAACACCATTTGCTATAGTACTGACACCTATATCACATAAGTTCCTATGTTATTGACCTTTAACCAATACTTGTGATCATATGACCTTCCATATGAAGTGTATAACACCATTTGCTATAGTACTGGCACCTATATCACATAAGTTCCTATGTTATTGCCCTTTAACCAATACTTGTGATCATCTGACATTCCATATGAAGTTTATAACACCATTTGCTATAGTACTGACACCTATATCACATAAGTCCCTATGTTATTGCCCTTTAACCAATACTTGTGATCATCTGACCTTCCATATGAATTGTATAACACCATTTGCTATAGTACTGGCACCTATATCACATAAGTTCCTATGTTATTGCTCTTTAACCAATAATTGTCATCATCTGACCTTCCATATGAAGTTTATAACACCATTTGCTATAGTACTGACACCTATATCACATAAGTTCCTATGTTATTGACCTTTAACCAATACTTGTGATCATCTGACCTTCCATATGAAGTTTATAACACCATTTGCTATAGTACTGACACCTATATAACATAAGTTCCTATGTTATTGACCTTTAACCAATACTTGTGATCATCTGACCTTCCATATGAAGTTTATAACACCATTTGCTATAGTACTGGCACTTTTATTACATAGGTTCCTATGTTATTGATCTTTAACCAATACTTGTGATCATCTGACCTTCCATATGAAGTGTATAACACCATTTGCTATAGCACTCGCACATATATCACATAAGTTCCTATGTTATTGCCCTTTAACCAATACTTGTGATCATCTGACCTTCCATATGAAGTGTATAACACCATTTGCTATAGTACTGACACCTATATCACATAAGTTCCTATGATATTGACCTTTAACCAATACTTGTGATCATATGACCTTCCATATGAAGTGTATAACACCATTTGCTATAGTACTTGCACCTTTATTACATAAGTTCCTATGTTAGTGACCTTTAACCAATACTTGTGATCATCTGACCTTCCATATGAAGTGTATAACACCATTTGCTATAGTACTGGCACCTATATCACATAAGTTCCTATGTTATTGCCCTTTAACCAATACTTGTGATCATTTGACCTTCCATTTGAAGTTTATAACACCATTTGCTATAGTACTGACACCTATATCACATAAGTTCCTATGTTATTGCCCTTTAACCAATACTTGTGATCATCTGACCTTCCATATGAAGTGTATAACACCATTTGCTATAGTTCTGGCACCTATATCACATAAGTTCCTATGTTATTGCCCTTTAACCAATACTTGTGATCATCTGACCTTCCATATGAAGTTTATAACACCATTTTCTATAGTACTGACACCTATATCACATAAGTTCCTATGTTATTGCCCTTTAACCAAGACTTGTGATCATCTGACCTTCCATATGAAGTGTATAACACCATTTGCTATAGTACTGACACCTATATCACATAAGTCCCTATGTTATTGCCCTTTAACCAATACTTGTGATCATCTGACCTTCCATTTGAAGTTTATAACACCATTTGCTATAGTACTGACACCTATATCACATAAGTTCCTATGTTATTGCCCTTTAACCAATACTTGTGATCATCTGACCTTCCATATGAAGTGTATAACACCATTTGCTATAGTTCTGGCACCTATATCACATAAGTTCCTATGTTATTGCCCTTTAACCAATACTTGTGATCATCTGACCTTCCATATGAAGTTTATAACACCATTTGCTATAGTACTGACACCTATATCACATAAGTTCCTATGTTATTGCCCTTTAACCAAGACTTGTGATCATCTGACCTTCCATATGAAGTGTATAACACCATTTGCTATAGTACTGACACCTATATCACATAAGTCCCTATGTTATTGCCCTTTAACCAATACTTGTGATCATCTGACCTTCCATATGAAGTTTATAACACCATTTGCTATAGTACTGGCACTTTTATTACATAAGTTCCTATGTTATTGACCTTTAACCAATACTTGCGATCATCTGACCTTCCATATGAAGTGTATAACACCATTTGCTATAGTACTGGCACATATATCACATAAGTTCCTATGTTATTGCGCTTTAACCAATACTTGTGATCATCTGACCTTCCATATGAAGTTTATAACACCATTTGCTATAGTACTGACACCTATATCACATAAGTTCCTATGTTATTGCCCTTTAACCAATACTTGTGATCATCTGACCTTCCATATGAAGTTTATAAAACCATTTGCTATAGTACTGACACCTATATCACATAAGTTCCTATGTTATTGCCCTTTAACCAATACTTGTGATCATCTGACCTTCCATATGAAGTTTATAACACCATTTGCTATAGTACTGGCACTTTTATTACATAAGTTCCTATGTTATTGACCTTTAACCAATACTTGTGATCATCTGACCTTCCATATGAAGTGTATAACACCATTTGCTATAGTACTGGCACATATATCACATAAGTTCCTATGTTATTGCCCTTTAACCAATACTTGTGATCATCTGACCTTCCATATGAAGTGTATAACACCATTTGCTATAGTAATGACACCTATATCACATAAGTTCCTATGTTATTGACCTTTAACCAATACTTGTAATCATATGACCTTCCATATGAAGTGTATAACACCATTTGCTATAGTACTTGCACCTTTATTACATAAGTTCCTATGTTATTGACCTTTAACCAATACTTGTGATCATCTGACCTTCCATATGAAGTGTATAACACCATTTGCTATAGTACTGGTACCTATATCACATAAGTTCCTATGTTATTGCCCTTTAACCAATACTTGTGATCATCTGACCTTCCATATGAAGTTTATAACACCATTTGCTATAGTACTGACACCTATATCACATAAGTTCCTATGTTATTGACCTTTAACCAATACTTGTGATCATCTGACCTTCCATATGAAGTGTATAACACCATTTGCTATAGTACTGGCACCTATATCACATAAGTTCCTATGTTATTGCCCTTTAACCAATACTTGTGATCATCTGACCTTCCATATGAAGTGTATAACACCACTTGCTATAGTACTGGCACCTTTATTACATAAGTTCTAGTGTTATTGTCCTTTTACCAAAACTTGTGATCATCTGACCTTCCGTATTAAAAAAAACCCTAAAAAAACAACTTGCTATGATGAAATTCTTCAGAGATAACCCTCACAACAATATAATCCCACAGCCATTACTTGATTCAATGTTCTCATAACCATTAACTCTCCAGATATTGTTAACCTCATGTCACCTGCTTTGCAACAATTTCCCCTTCCCAACACACACAATAGTAACTCACAACACTAAGGGGCATATTTATCAAGCTCCGTATAGCGCTTGAGGCCCCTTGTGTCCGGCGAGCCTTAAGGCTCGCCGAAAACAGAAGTTATCAAGAAGTTATGAAGCAGCAGTCTAAAGACCGCTGCTCCATAACTTGTCCACCTGCTCTGAGGCGGCAGACAGAAATCAACCCGATTGAATTTGATCGGGTTGATTGACACCCCCTGCTAGTCACAGTGAATCTGCAGGGGGCGGCATTGCACCAGCAGTCCACAAGAACTGCTGGTGCAATGATAAATGCCGACAGCGTATGCTGTCGGCATTTATCGATGGGCAGCGATGTGCAGCGGACATGATACACTACTTCGTATCATGTCCGCTCGCACATTGATAAATATACCGCTAAATGTAACCCACCTCAATGATATTAACCAATCAGAACAGTGAAAATTTTGTATTTTTGAAAGTCCACAAGAGATTGACAAAAGGGGATATGCTTCAGAGGCTTTGCTATTCTGTAGTCCAATCCTAGGGGAAGCAGCTTAGAGATATGAGATTCCATGCTGGTGGAGAGCAGAATCTATTCTTTGAATGATTACATGATCCTCTGATTATCATACGCTAGATGTGGAAATTACAATTTTCTAATACATTATAGCTTCTTCTGAAACATGCTTAGCCAAAATATATGAATGCACCCATAAGGCTCTTTACTTAAAGGGGCATGAAACCCCACTTTTTTCCTTCAGGACTCAGATAGAAATGATTGCTTTAAATAACTTTCTAATTTGTGTCTAGTATCAAATATGCCTTATATTCTTGGTATCCTTTGTTGAAAAAGCAGCAATGCACTCTTTGCTGCTAGATGAACACATAAAGGTTGAGCCAAGAGGCATACATTTGGAGCCATTGATCAGCAGCTAGTTCAATAAAGGATGCTAATAGAATGAAGCAAATTAGATAATAGAAATAAATTGGAAAGTTATTTAAAATTGCATGGTCTGTTTGAATTATAAAAGTTTAATTTTGACTTTACCTTTGCTTGCTAACCTGTCTTTCATGTGCAGAATTAATCCATAAACCAGTAAAACAATTTAAAATAATGTATAAGCAATACAACTTTAAAATGTTAACTTTATAACTCTAAAAATAGGGTGGTGTTATCATTGAAAACGTATACTGTATTTGTCTACATTTATAATATTATGGTCGGTACATTCCTTTCTCCAAGAAAAAGTCAACCTGCTGCACGATTCCCTAGTATTCTACATGCCAGTGTAATTCTTTGCATTGTGCAGCACTGTAGACTTGTGAGTAGTTATACTAAAAACATATTTAAAAATGTATTAAGTACATGAATAAATATTTTAAATGACCTATATTTACTGTTAGTCTTTCCTTGTCTGAGTAAAACAAAATTATTTACCCCCCCAAGAATGATATTCAACAGTAATTCAATACTTTTCATCATATGTTCTACAATATTTATTCCTTCTATTTTATTTATATGACAATGTATTTAAAAATGCAGTGCAACTCTTGCAATAAGAAAAATATACATATTTGTGGACCGTATATAAATCTATTGCTTGGACCGTAAATAAATCTATTGTTTGGCAGTGAGTTATGCAAGCTGTGTGTATGACTTAATGTCAGCCTACATATTACCATATGTATTTATGATGTATTTTCCTTTGGATTTTTATTGGATGTCAATATAAAGCAAGACCTGACTTGTGCAACTACTGGTATTTGGTAGGGACTTATATCTTTTGTAATTATAGCCTTGTTTTAAATTCTTCTTGAGAGCAGAGGTGTTAACAATTATTTACATGCATAATGTATTCTCTATTTATCCTTGAGTAACAATAACAGAAGCACTCCACACACAATTTGTTAAACTTACTATCTGAGACAGCCCTGGTTCTGTTTACTTCCTGAATGCTTCTGTAATAATAATTTTATTTTTGATAATTTAATTAATTATAAAAATGCAATTAAAAGAAAAGTAAATTTTGTTTCAGTGCCTTTATTTCAGCGCCTTTAGTTACTAATGTTTCTAAGCCAATCAGCTTGTTGACATTTTGTGTATTATACATAAAAGGGAAATTCATTGAGCTGTATTTACAGCTTTGGAGACATTGCAATGTGAGTCTGCAAGCACAAATTTAAGAAGGGGTTCCTACTTTTTATCTTTTCCACAACCTCAGAGTTTCAGAGAAAAATCTCCCCAAACTCATTTGAGGTGATTAACAGACCCTGCTCTTGTGTGATTGGTTGAGCAGGAGTCAACAAGAGAGCTATTACATCTTACATTTTGCCAAGTAATGCTGCATCACAATTGGAGATTGTGGGCATACAGGTTGGCTGATTGAGATAAGGTGATTATCTTGGAGGCAATAGTAGGTTTTAAATGTACACATTTGTTAAGTAAAATGCAGTCATAAATTCTTTAGGTTGGAACAAGCATCAGAAGTTCATTCAAAATGATTGTGTTTTCATTGATTCTAATCAATCTTTAAAGGTGTTTAAAGTTGTAAATGCAAATATCTGTTTGTTTATAGATGTTTAGAGATCAAAGTAAATTATAAACCACTTATCTGATGTACTGTATTGTATCTGATTTCTATTAGAGAAAAGTTTTTGGGTTTATAATATCAATAAAGTTTACTAAAACAATGATGTCAGGGTGTGGTTGTCTTCAGGACTTGGTCAATGGAGGAACTTATTTTTGTTTGGAAATGGATTAATCTAATTAATGCCATTTAACTGCTGGAGTGCTCATTGATGTTGCTAATATATCCCCAGGCTAAGCTCATCAGGTAATAGGAAACCCTATTTGTAAAACACATTGAAATACTTGGAATACATGGGCCCATGATTCTTATTCACAAATGAACATTGTACCCAAACATATTGTATAATGCATTAAAAGAACATCATTTACATATGTTGATTTTTTTTGCCTGATAAATGGTTAAATGAAAATTGTTTAAATTTAAGTGGAAACAAATAGTGCAGTATTATATTTGTACTTCCTACTAATCCTCACTTTCTGATAAGAAAAACTAACCTGATCTACTAGTGTGACAAGAAAACTTTATTTATTATTTATTCAGCACAGGAATATGAGTTATTAAAAAAATTGAACAAAAGATTAAATACATATGGAATATTTCTCTTTTAGATGAAAGTTCCTTTAGAAGATTGTGATACCTTTTAATGGACAAACAAAATCAAGTTTTTTATTCCACACTCTTTCAAGACCTTGCAGGTATCTTCTTCCGATGTAGCTGACTTATCTACTTCTGAAGAAGAGACATGTGAGGTCTTGAAAGTTTATGGAATTAAAAAAACCTGATTTTACTGATATCACAATCTACTAAAGGAACATTCTCTGTGGGACCAACATGGCTATAACCCCTTTTCTTTTAGATGAAGCAAAGAGAAATCTTAATTATTTTTTTTGTTTTGTTTATATCTCTATGAAGTAATGCAAGGAACACATGTTTTCATAGCAAAACTAGAACACAAAGATGAAGGAATTGATTTATAAGAAGAATGGGGACACCCTTAAAGAGACAGCAAACACTTTGTCATTACAAGATTTTTCTGCAGTCTTACAATAATATCGCTTTTGCACTTGACTTCAGCTTTTTGCTCGCGTCTGGTACCACGTGTATTTCAAGTTGAAAGTAAAAAGTGTTCGCTTGCGAGCTATCCCGACATGTGCAAAAAGCTGAAGTTAGAATATTGAGAACCATGTTAACGTATTCCCTTCAGACTGCAATTGAGAAAAAAATGTGCAAACCTGATTGTGTTTAACCATAGTGCGCTAACCGAACATCAAAATATTAATATTTCACATTCCAGTGTTCTTCACATAGAAGAATATGTTCTATTGATTCTTAAATACATATGTATATATATATATATATATATATACTGTGTATATATATATACTGTATATATGATGCATATATATATATATATATATATATATATATATAAATATATATATGAAGCTTGTTTTTATAAAATATATATCTATACATATAGATAGAAAGATAGATAGATAGATAGATAGATAGATGGGTATAGATATATACAGAAATATATATAGGAATTTCTATTTATAAATACTTGGAACATATTCCCTTATTTGAGAACATTGGAATGTAACATATTTACAGTAAGTGCATAGTTAAACGCTTTATTAAATATGAATATTGCATAAATATGCTTTTACATGTTTTCAGCTACTTGACTGCAAAGAACTCCAATGCACTTATATATACAGTATATATGTCTATATATGTATACATATGTATTTATGTGTTTATATGTGTATATATGTCTGTAAAAACATATATACACATACAAATACATATGTACACACACACATATATACATATGTACATACATGCATATGCATATCTAGACATGTGTATGTATGTATCACTATGTTACTTCCCTTTGCAGCCCTTTTTAACCCTTTTTCTAGCATGAGACCTCATATCTTTGAGCCCTTATAACATTTTATTGCAATTTTTTAATTAAATATTTTTTTATCCTACAGTGTTATTATGAGTGTAACTGTAATTTTAAATATAGTTTTCATGTGTTTTGTTCAAATTTTATTCGAGAGCAACAGTTAACCAGAGCTTTGAAGTCCTGATGCACGCTAAAATCAAATGTGTTTGAGCAAATTCATTTAGTTTCAATTTGTATTACACATAAGGGATAGGCACAGACAAAGGCTGTGGCAGACATTTTCCAAAGTACAGACCTTAGTGAAGGACACCAAGGTACATTTGAAATAAAAACATTATTCTATAGTGCTTGGTGTTATTATACTGATGCAGATACCACTTATCCTATAACCAGCCCTCATCTGGCTACCCATACCCCCTAACTGTCCCGATTTTTGCAGGACAGTCCCAATTTTAAGGGTCTGTCCCACTGTCCCGGGTTGGTAGCCATCTGTCCCGCATTGCCCCATGCATTAGGTTAAGCAGTAGTAGGCAGGCTGTAAACCTCAGGTAATGGTGACCTCTAACCCCTGGTAGTGATGACGTCTAACCCCTGGTGATAATACTAGCATGCCTTCAGTTTTATACGATGAGCAGTGCTAACACCAGGGTTATGAACAGCGGCAGCCTCAGACTGCCAGCTAATGTGCTTGCCAACCCCAGGACCCCATACAATGAGTTACAGATACCCATATATGATATAGTGTGTGTGTCTATCTGTATCTATAAGTGTGTATGTGTGGATCTGCATGTATAAGTGTAAGCTGTGTAGTGTGTGTATATCTGTATGTATAAGTGTGTGTGTGTGTGTGTGTAGATGCATGTATAAGTGTATGCTTCATAGTGTGTGTGTGTATCTGCATGTATAAGTGTATGCTATGTAGAGTGTGTGTATATCTGCATGTATAAGTGTATGCTATGTAGTTTGTGTGTGTGTATCTGCATGTATAAGTGTATGCTATGTAGTGTGTGTGTATATCTGCATGTATAAGTGTATGCTATGTAGTGTGTGTGTCTGCATGTATAAATGTAAGCTATGAAGTGTGTGCATCTGCATGTATAAGTGTATACTATGTAGTGTGTGTGTGTATCTGCATGTGTAAGTGCATGCTATGTAGTGTGTGTGTGTATATCTGCATGTATAAGTGTATGCTATGTAGTGTGTGTGTCTGCATGTATAAATGTAAGCTATGAAGTGTGTGTATCTGCATGTATAAGTGTATACTATTTGGGTTGTGTGTGTGTATCTGCATGTGTAAGTGTATACTATGTAGTGTGTGTGTGTGTATCTGTATGTATAAGTGTATGCTATGTAGTGTGTGTGTGTGTGTGTGTGTATCTGCCTGTATAAGTGTATGATATGTAGTGTGTGTGTATCTGCATGTGTAAGTGTATGCTATGTAGTGTGTTACTGTGCATTTGTGCTAACTTTAATGGTCAGAATCTAGAATATTAATGAGGATAGAAGAGAGCAGTTTTAAAGAATCTATTATTAAATGTCCAATTAAGATAAAAATATTTAGCACTGTGTCTGCAAAGGCAAATTAAATACAGAGCTCACATAGCTATACCAGTGGTTTGAGCTTGTGTTTGATTTGCTGCCTAAGAGTATTAAAAGATATGACTTTATTTAGAATTTTATTTATATTACTTTGGTCTATGATTTTTTAAGCCCCGCCCCCGCTCCTGGGGGGGTTTGGGTGTTCCTCTTTTGAATTTTGAAATGTTGGGAGGTATGGGCTATACCCATGAGCTAGTGTCACTACTGTGTCTTTGTATAGTGCTGGGTGTTTTTATACTGATGCAGATACCACTGATCCTATAACCAGCCCTCCTCTGGCTATACCCATGAGCTAGTGTCACTACTGTGTCTTTGTATAGTGCTAGATGTTATTATACTGATGAAGATACCACAGATCCTATAACCAGCCCTCCATCTGGCTATATCCATGAGCTAGTGTCACTACTGTGTCTTTGTATAGTGCTTGGTGTTATTATACTGATGCAGATACCACTGATCCTATAACCAGCCCTCCTCTGGCTATACCCATGAGCTAGTGTCACTACTGTGTCTTTGTATAGTGCTGGGTGTTTTTATACTGATGCAGATACCAACCACTGATCCTATAACCAGCCCTCCTCTGGCAATACCCATGAGCTCTTGTCACTACTGTGTCTTTGTATAGTGCTGGGTGTTATTATACTGATGCAGATATCACTGATCCTATAAACAGCTCTCCTCTGGCAATACCCATAAGCCAGTGTTACTACTGTGTCTTTGTATAGTGCTTGGTGTTATTATACTGATGCAGATACCAACCACTGATCCTATAACCAGCCCTCCTCTGGCAATACCCATGAGCTCTTGTCACTACTGTGTCTTTGTATAGTGCTGGGTGTTATTATACTGATGCAGATATCACTGATCCTATAACCAGCCCTCCTCTGGCTATACCCATAAGCCAGTGTTACTACTGTGTCTTTGTATAGTGCTTGGTGTTATTATACTGATGCAGATACCACTGATCCTATAACCAGCCCTCCTATGGCTATACCCATGAGCCAGTGTCACTACTGTGTCATTATATAGTGCTGGGTGTTATTATACTGATGCAGATACCACTGATCCTATAACCAGCCCTCCTCTGGCTATACCCATGAGCC
Source organism: Bombina bombina (assembly GCF_027579735.1). Lineage (NCBI taxonomy): Eukaryota > Metazoa > Chordata > Amphibia > Anura > Bombinatoridae > Bombina > Bombina bombina. The sequence continues at coordinate 835,198,187 of NC_069501.1, forward strand.
AGTGTCACTACTGTGTCATTATATAGTGCAGGGTGTTATACTGATGCAGATACCACTGATCCTATAACCAGCCCTCCTCTGGCTATACCCATGTGCCAGTGTCACTACTGTGTCATTATATAGCGCTGGGTGTTTTTATACTGATGCAGATACCACTGACCCTATAACCAGCCCTTGTCTGGCTATATGCATGTTCCAGTGTCACTACTGTGTCTTTGTATAGAGCTGGGTGTTATTATACAGATGCAGATATACATCCAGTATTTCACTCAGGCTTAATTTATTCCATAAATGATCACCTAATATCGCTAGCAGTCTTTTGAAAAGCCACTAACTTTATTCACACTACATATGTTTTTTATTCCTATTATTTAATCAGAAAGAAAAGATATACTAAGGTTGTGCCGGACACTGCAAGGGCTAGTCATGGACACCAGTGTCCGTGTACGGACACCTTGCCTATCCCTGTTACACATGATACGTCTGACGTGCACAAAGAGCTGCAATAAACAGCCCTACACTAAAAGTCTAGCCCTTAGTGAGTGTGGACATTTCCTAAATGCCACAGTTGTTTTTGAGGAGCCAATCCAGACTTGTTACTGGAGTAGGCAAGACTTGTTACTGGAATAGGCAAGATTTGCCACTGTCCTTTATTACCAATCTCCAGTGTTTTACAGTTCTAAGCTTAGGCTAATTAGGGTCAGATCTGTGAAAGGGTTGGGTTTGTGAAGCTTGCACTGTGCAATCTCACTATTGGCTAACCAACACTTTTTAAACTTAAATTACAGGAAAAGTGAGCAAAATAAATATTACATGTGTAATTCAAATCTTTAGCAAAATTATCTAATTTGCTTAATTCTTTAGATATCCTTTATTGAAGAAATAGCAATGCACATGGGTGAGCCAATCACAAGCGGCATCTATTTTGCATCCACCCATAAGCAGCTACTGAGTCTATATAGATATGCTTTTCAGCAAAGGATATTAAGAGAATGAAACAAATTAGATACTATAAGTAAATTAGAAAGTTGTTTAAAATTGCATGCTCTTTCTAAATCAAGAAAGAAAACAGGGGTTTCATTTCCCTTTAAGCAGTCTGGTTCAAAGGTAGAACATAAATTACATTTTAAATAAAATTTATAGTGAACTGGACTAAACTTGTCTTTTGTCATTGACACTAATTCATGAGGGCACTGTGTTAAACACAAATTGCAATTTGTTTAGTCTTAATAAAATAATCTATTTTAAGAATTTTTCTAATAAAACTAATGAATTTCGAGACTTACAAATACTATTATTGACCGTGCGCTTCAAGATAATTATAGCACTATTTATTTCTTTTATATCTTCTTTTTAATCTTCTCTTCTGCATACATAATCAAGTTTAGCAGCAGAAAATTGACATAATTGTTATTAATACTTTAGCAAAGTATTTGCGAATACCATTGCTTTGACTTTTATTTTCCTACTGACAATAATAGTCATTTTTTATTGCTTACTTTAGCTATTAAATTATTGATCATTAATATTTGAAAACCTATAATATCTAAACAATGTTAACTTGTTTTTTTTTTAACATTATCTCTGTAAGAGCGATTACCTTAGATGACTACTATGTCAACTATGTAGGCTCTTCTGCCCTCACTAGGTATATTTATCTTAAACTCACCTATTGTGAAATATACCGGTATTGACTAGTATCTTGGATTTGCTGAAGCCACACCTACAAAACAAACAAAAGCTTTGTGGATAAGCCAATAAAGATTGCATAACACATGATTGAAAAGTCATGTCTGAATGAGAGATTATTATTAATAATTTACCAAATATAAGTTAGTAAATCAGAAAATAATCACACTTTGGGATTCATTTATGCTGAAAGTTTTAATTAACCTATGTTAATTATTTTTTCTAAAGCTTTAACTATTGCACAAACCAAGAATTTCAATTTTCCTTTCACCTGGTTTTGCTTTATTAAATTGGTTATGAAACAATATTACAGAGACTTCTCTATGACATTTTTTAATGTACTGGTTTGCAGTTTGCAGGAGGGTGGGGGACGGTGCCCTGTTGTAGGAATCCCGATCCTCAAAAGTGTCAATAACTATAAATTTGTGAGGTGGTTCCCTTTTTACCTGCCCTTTTTACTGCTCATGAAGGTAAGGGAGAGGTAAATGGGGTAAAATGGAATTTAGATAACAACCAAATGAATAAGTTAGAGAAAATTATAATCTGCCATCAATACCACCTTTTAACCTTGATATGAAGTTTTCAGGCAATTGTTGTTAGCAGCCCTAATCTTTAAAGGGACAGAAAAAAATATGCACAGGCATATAAATGAGCAGCACCATTTTAACATAATTGGTGCATGACAAAATGTTAAGATAAAGTTCTTTGTTTTGATTTTAAAGCTAACAGGAAGTTTAGCTTAAAGGGACAGTCTACACCAGAATTTTAATTGTTTTAAAAGATAGATAATCCCTTTATTACCCATTCCCCAGTTTTGCATAACCAACACAGTTATAATAATATACTTTTAACCTCTGTGATTATCTTGTGTCTAAGCCTCTGCAAACTGCCCCTTTATTTCAGTTCTTTTGACAGACTTGCAGTCTAGCCAATCAGTGCCTGCTCCCAGATAACTTCACGTGCACAAGCACAGTGTTATCTATATTAAATATGTGAACTAACACCATCTAGTGGTGAAAAACTGTTAAAATGCATTCTGAAAAGAGGTGGCCTTCAAGGTCTAAGAAATTACCATATGAACCTCCTAGGTTAAGCTTTCAACTAAGAATGCCAAGAGAACAAAGCAAAATTGGTGATAAAAGTAAATTGGAAAAATGTTTAAAATTGCATGCTCTATCTGAATCATGAAAGTTTTTTTTGGCCTAAACTGTCCCTTTAACCTTAAGAACTGATTGCTCACTGGCTGATAAACAGAACTGCTTTATTGGTGGGCAGTGAAATGCATCATTTTGTATAAATAAATAAATAAACTGTAAAACATTAAAACTATGCTCTTGTAGATGAAAACAACGTGTCCCTTTAAAAGGATATTTTACTGTAAAATTTCTGGCTTTTAATGTGTTCCCAATGATCCATTTTACAAGTGACAAGTTTATATTGTCATTTGAAATAGCTACATTTGCCCTTTGAGACCACCAACTATACTGAATATATTTATATAAATACAGCTGTATCCTATGTAGACAAGCTATGTACAACAGAAGACAATAGCACAAAGTAATTTCCTCATAGAGGTGGGAGAAATGTTGTATCTGAAATAGCTGGTTTTGCTGATTTAAAGTGCCATAAAACAGTTTGAGATCTGTGCATATCCTAAAATGTCTAATTAATTTAAAATAGTTTGCATAAAAAAATTGTATAAAAATTGCTGACAAGTATTTTAAAATAATTTTCAAAAAATAGCAAACTAACTCCACCCCTCTTATCAGTGTTTAGACACAGGCATTGTATTTCAACTGAGTTCACATCTTCTAGGCATGCTCCAGCATATAATCCCTATGCACTTTTGCATTCTACTTAAAGAACAATAAACATAGATACAGCCATAAAAGGAATTGTGTGGGGGGAGTAAGAGCTTTACAATTCAGAAACTAAAAAAAAAGGGTTAATGGTGAGACACTGCAGTATAAATTTGCAGTAATTAAAGAACATTAAAGTATTATATTATTTTGTCTCTATCCCAACTTGTTTTATGTCCCTTTAACCTCCAGCTATAATTAGCATTTGTGGTTTTGCGTATAAGAGAGATAACATGAGCCGGTGTTTTGTCAGAAGAGCGAATTCATCAGACTAGCGAACGAAAGTGACATTCTATCAGCTGTCTGATAAAAAAATATGCACCGCGCATGCGCTGCTCTTAATCATAGCATTCCAATGCCACTATGTCACAGCCCATTGTAACGGCCGCACGCACTAACAACATTTCTGTATTGAAAGTGCTGCAAGGGGGAAAGTAATTGGAATCAGCTGTAGTTTCCCTCTATCTCTGCTCGGATGTTGTACTGAGGGTCAATACAGTAGGTGGAGCTGTTAACTGAATTTATATCTGGAATGACAGAGACTTAGTTTTCTTCCAACAAAACAAAAAATAGACTGAGTGAAAAGAAAAACCAACTGCTCTTTTCTACTGTTCTCCCACACCCTCGTCTCCCATCTCTACTGATGTTACTGTACCATGTTGCTATTAATTTAAATAGAACCAGACTTGATAAAGAGAAAAATTTATGTTTAAAAACTCTGCGTTCCCCAATCTTTTCCAGCATTAAGAGCTCTCTGTGTCTGTCAGAAATAAGAGACACTGATCCAGGATTCAAATAAACAAAAATTTAAACTATACGGAAACAAGGTTTCTCCCCGCTGTTTTGCCCCTTTCAAGTCTCCGTCATTCCAGATATAAATCCAGGTAACAGCTCCACCTATTGACCCTCAGTACAGCATCCGAGCAGAGATACAGAGGGAAACTACAGTTGATTCCTATTAGTGTACTTTCCCACTTGCAGCACTTTCAGTACAGAAATGTTGTTAGCGCATGCGGCCGTTCCATTAACTGTTCTGATGGGCTGTGACGTAGTGGCATTGGATTGCTATGACTAAGAGCAGCACATGCGCGGTGCGTATTTTCTAACAGACAGCTAACGGAACGTCACTTCCATTCACTAGTCTGATTAATTCACTCTTCTGACAGAACAGGGGTTGAGTTTCCTGTAGGCTCAGCCCATATAAATAGACATGCCCATCAGAACAATAGGTGATTGTTTTAATGGCCAAAAAAAGTTATTTAAAAAATGAAAGAACAATTTCATATATATTTAATACTCTGCAGTAGGAATAACAGGTAATTTGGAACACATCAAGGAGAAACAAATTTTACAGCATGGTATCCCTTAAAGGTTTATAATCATGCCCAGTCATGTCTGTGTAAAATAAAAAAGCCATTTTTTTAGCTGCAAACATAATTATGATTGATCAGGATCTTTATGAGTTTTACAATAAATTATGAATATATATAAACTAAAATCATTAGAGTCTTACACTCAGCTAGATTACGAGTTTTACGTTATAAGTGATAAACCATTGTTATGCTTTTTCCCTAACGCTGCTATTACAAGTCTTGTAGGTATAGGCACACCTTTTTGGCCGTCACGCAACATCAGTACCGCACTTTTAAAAAGTCCTTTTTTTAATAGGACTCCTATAGCGCCGGTATTATGAGTTTGCCTGGGAGGCTAAAAAGTGAGCGGTACACTCTATAACCACAAAATCCATACCGCCATCTAAAGTCAGTAGTTATGAGTTTTACGTTACAAATCTGTAGCATAAAACTAATAACTAAAGTGTTAAAACGTACACTAACACTCATAAACTACCTATTAACCCCTAAACTGAGGCCCTCCCGCATCGCAAACACTACTTAAATATTATTAACCATTAATCTGCCGTCCGCCGCTATAATAAACCTATTAACCACTAAACCGCAAGCCCCCCACAATGAAATATACTAAATTAAACTATTAACCCCTAAACCTCTGGCCTCCCACATCACTACATAAATATATTAACCACTAAACCTAACCCTAACCCTAACGTAACCCTAAGCATAAGTCTAACCCTAACCCTAACACCCCCATCTTAAATATATTTAAAATAAATCTAAATAAACCTTACAATTATTATCTAAATAATTCCTATTTAAAAATAAATACATACCTGTAAAAATAAAACCTAAGCTAGCTACAATATAACTGATAGTTATATTGTAGCTATCTTAGGTTTAATTTTTATTTCACAGGTAAGTTTGTATTTATTTTAACTAGGCAGACTAGTTAGTAAATAGTTATTAACTATTTACTAACTACCTAGTTAAAATAAATACAAATTTACCTGTAAAATAAAACCTAACCTGCCTTACAATAAAACCTAACATTACAATCAAATCAAATAAATTAAATAAATCATACAATTCTCTAAATTACAAAAAAAAAAACACTAAATTAAACAAAATAAAAAACAAAATTATATATATAAAAAAAAAGAATTACTCCTAATCTAATAGCCCTATCAAAATAAAAAAGCCCCCCCCCCAAATAATAAAACCCCTAGCCTACACTAAACTGCCAATATCCCTTAAAAGGGACTTTTTTGGGACATTGCCCCAAAGATAACAGCTTTTTTACCTGGCAATAAAAATTACAAACACCCCCCAACAGTAAAACCCACCACTCACACAACCAAACCCCCCAAATAAAACTCTATCTAAAAAACCTAAGCTAACCATTGCCCTGAAAAGGGCATTTGGATGGGCATTGCCCTTAAAAGGGCGATGTAAGGTGCGGCAGATTAGGGGTTAATAACTGTAATGTAAGTTTTGGCGATGTTACGGGCAGCAGATTAGGGGTTAATAACTGTATGTAGGTGGCGGCGATGTTAGGGGCAGCAGATTAGGGGTTAAAAACTGTAATGTAGGTTGTGGCGATGTTAGGGGCAGCAGATTAGGGGTTAATAACTGTAATGTAATTGGTGGCAATGTCGGGGGCGGCTGATTAGGGGTGTTTAGACTCAGGGTTTATGTTAGGATGTTAGGTTTAAACATAATTTTTTCTTTCCCCATAGACATCAATGGGGCTGAGTTATGAAGCGTTTCATTCCGCGATCGCAGGTATAAGGCTTTTTTTTTTCCTGCTCTCCCCATTGATTGCACGAGCACGTCAAAGCAGTGCTTGTATTTGGGGTAAATAACGTTGTTTTTGTGGCAGTCGGTAATTTCCCTACTGCTCAAAACTCATAATCTAGCTGATTGTTATTTACTAGATGGCTTACCCATCACAAATAACACCTGCTAACTGACATTATATAATGACCATTCTTTTATATTATGATCATAATATCAGGACAAAGATCAACCTATACAAATCTAAAATACATAAAAAAAGCTCCAGTTAACCTTAAATAATCCCACTAAAAGGTGACCCATTTAATACTAGCAATCATATCCATGAATTTTGTTTCTAGAAAGAAATGTATCCAAACAATTTTTAAATGTATCTAAGGTATTGGCATTTACTACCTCCTTTGGTAATGAGTTGCACAATTGTATTGCTCTTATAGTGAAAAAAACGTTTCCTTTGCAGGAGATTAAATCTCCTTTCCTCCAACCTTAAATTGTAACCTCTTGTCACAAACAAATTTCTTGGAATAAACAGAGCTTCTGCCATCTCTGTAAATGTGCCTTGAATTTATTTATATAAAGTAATTATGGCACCTCTCAAGTGCCTTTTTTCTAAAGAAAACAGGCCCAGTTTGGCTAGCTTCTCCTCATATCTTAAATTCACCATTCCCCTTATTAGCTTTGTGGCCCTTCTCTGAACTTTTTCTAGTTCTGCAATATCTTTTTTTGCGATCGGTCCCCAGAACTGCACTCCATACTCAAGGTGAGGTCTTATCAGGGATTTATATAGTGACAGAATTATGCTTTCCTCCCTTGAATCAATGCCTCTTTTAATACATGCTAGTATCTTATTAGCCTTTGTAGTTGCTGCCCTGCATTGTGCACCCATCTTTAGCTTGTTATCTATTGCTACTCCCAAATCCCTTTCCTCCTCTGTTTGACTAAATCTTGTTCCATTTAAATAATACATTGCCTTTTTACTTCCAAAATGTAGAACCTTGCATTTTCCCATATTAAATCTCATTTTCCATTTACCTGCCCATACTTCTAATTTTTGCAGATCCCTTTGTAACGAAAGTTCATCCTGCTCTGACCTAATGACCTTACTTAACTTAGTATCTTCTGCAAAATTAGAGATGTCGCTATTTAATCCTTGCTCCATGTCATTTATAAAAATATTAAAAAGAACAGGGCCCAGTACTGATCCCTGGGGGACTCCACTGATTACCCATGTCCAATCTGAGTATGATCCATGCACTACTACTCGTTGATCCCCATCTTTTATTCAGTTATTTATCCATGAGCTAACATTTTCAGCTATTCTCAGGCTCTTCTTTATCTATATTTTTACTTACTTCCTAGTAGAATCTAATTAGATTAGTTTGACATGATCTATTTCTCATAAAACCATGCTGATTTGAACTCAAAGGGTCCGATTTACAAATGGCTGTAGCGTATCATGTCAGCCAGACATCGCTGAATGCCGACAGCTGTCAAGATTTATTATTGCACAAGCAGTTCTGGTTTGTGCAATGCCTCCCAATCAACGTAATCATATAGGATCGGGCGGATTTATGTCCGCAGCCTAAGGCAGAGAACCAGTTAAGGAGCAGCGGTCTGCTGCTTCATTACTGCTGTTTCCAGCTAGACTGAAGACTCGCACGGAAACAGGGGCATCAGAGGCCCTTGATAAATCAGCCCGTATGTCTTGTTTACACGAATATGCTCATCAATATAATCCCTTTTAATCCTTTCAAGGATTGATGTCAGACTAACTAGTCTATAGCTTCCTGGATCAACCCTGCTTCCCATTCTGAAGAGTTGCACCACATCAGCTTTCTGCCAGTCCTGGGGTACTATGCCTGATAAATGACAACATTAATAACCATTTTTTTTTCTGCTATAACATTCTATTACAATGCTCCTTTTAAAGTAGTGCTAGAGGATACCACACTGGTTATAAACATATGTGTTTTTATGCTCCCATGACATTCTATCTGTATAAAAACTTGGGTGATTCTTTTGCTTCCTTTTTTAAACCATTCCTATCTAATAGAAGAGCTGTCATTATAAACCCAGTTAAATTTTGCATACAATATTATACAATTAAATTAAAAAAAGAACTGTAGAAAAAAAAGAGGTTTGACCATCACAAAAGCAACAGCTTCTCCACAAAAGTAAACGTTAACTTTGTCAGCTAATCAATAATAATATTGATAACTGCCAAATATGTTTGGTTTTATGTTTTTTTCACTTAAAGGGACAGTAAAGTAAAAAAAAAACTTTCATGATTTAAATAGGGCATGCCATTTTAAACAACTTTCCAATTTACTTTTATTACCAATTTTGCTTTGTTCTCTTGGTATTCTTAATTGAAAACTAAATCATGTGCTAATTTCTTAGACCTTGAAGACAGCCTCTAATCTGAAATCATTTTCACAGTTTTTCACCACTAGAGGGCGTTAGTTCATGTGTTTCATATAGATAACATTGAGCTGAACTGATTGGCTAAAAATGCAAGTCTGTCAAAAGAACTGAAATAAGGGGGCAGTTTGCAGAGGCATAGATACAAGGTAATCACAGAGGTAAAAAGTATATTATTATAACTGTGTTTGTTATGCAAAATTGGGGAATGGATAATAAAGGGATTAACTACCTTTTTAAACAACAAAAATTCTGGTGTTTACTGTCCCTTTAACTGATAATGGGCCAGATTACAAGTGGAGCATAAAATATTGCTTTTACGAGGGTGATATTTGCGCTTCACTTAGTTATACCAGTGCACGCAAATGTGCACTTGTATTACAAGTTCAACGTTCGCATTGCACGGAAGCTTTGGGCTCATGAGAGCGTTCTTCCATAATCTCCAATGGGAGCCTTGTTCTCCTGATGTGAGACATGCATTTAGAACCTAGGGCAGCAAAGGGGGTAAGTCGCACAGCAATAGGCAGCAAATTTAAATATATATGTATATATACATATACAGGGAGTGCAGAATTATTAGGCAAGTTGTATTTTTGAGGATTAATTTTATTATTGAACAACAACCATGTTCTCAATGAACCCAAAAAACTCATTAATATCAAAGCTGAATAGTTTTGGAAGTAGTTTTTAGTTTGTTTTTAGTTATAGCTATTTTAGGGGGATATCTGTGTGTGCAGGTGACTATTACTGTGCATAATTATTAGGCAACTTAACAAAAAACAAATATATACCCATTTCAATTATTTATTTTTACCAGTGAAACCAATATAACATCTCAACATTCACAAATATACATTTCTGACATTCAAAAACAAAACAAAAACAAATCAGTGACAATATAGCCACCTTTCTTTGCAAGGACACTCAAAAGCCTGCCATCCATGGATTCTGTCAGTGTTTTGATCTGTTCACCATCAACATTGCGTGCAGCAGCAACCACAGCCTCCTTGACACTGTTCAGAGAGGTGTACTGTTTTCCCTCCTTGTAAATCTCACATTTGATGATGGACCACAGGTTCTCAATGGGGTTCAGATCAGGTGAACAAGGAGGCCATGTCATTAGATTTTCTTCTTTTATACCCTTTCTTGCCAGCCACGCTGTGGAGTACTTGGACGCGTGTGATGGAGCATTGTCCTGCATGAAAATCATGTTTTTCTTGAAGGATGCAGACTTCTTCCTGTACCACTGATTGAAGAAGGTGTCTTCCAGAAACTGGCAGTAGGACTGGGAGTTGAGCTTGACTCCATCCTCAACCCGAAAAGGCCCCACAAGCTCATCTTTGATGATACCAGCCCAAACCAGTACTCCACCTCCACCTTGCTGTCGTCTGAGTCGGACTGGAGCTCTCTGCCCTTTACCAATCCAGCCACGGGCCCATCCATCTGGCCCATCAAGACTCACTCTCATTTCATCAGTCCATAAAACCTTAGAAAAATCAGTCTTGAGATATTTCTTGGCCCAGTCTTGACGTTTCAGCTTGTGTGTCTTGTTCAGTGGTGGTCGTCTTTCAGCCTTTCTTACCTTGGCCATGTCTCTGAGTATTGCACACCTTGTGCTTTTGGGCACTCCAGTGATGTTGCAGCTCTGAAATATGGCCAAACTGGTGGCAAGTGGCATCTTGGCAGCTGCACGCTTGACTTTTCTCAGTTCATGGGCAGTTATTTTGCGCCTTGGTTTTTCCACACGCTTCTTGCGACCCTGTTGACTATTTTGAATGAAACACTTGATTGTTCGATGATCACGCTTCAGAAGCTTTGCAATTTTAAGAGTGCTGCATCCCTCTGCAAGATATCTCACTATTTTTGACTTTTCTGAGCCTGTCAAGTCCTTCTTTTGACCCATTTTGCCAAAGGAAAGGAAGTTGCCTAATAATTATGCACACCTGATATAGGGTGTTGATGTCATTAGACCACACCCCTTATCATTGCAGAGATGCACATCACCTAATATGCTTAATTGGTAGTAGGCTTTCGAGCCTATACAGCTTGGAGTAAGACAACATGCATAAAGAGGATGATGTGGTCAAAATACTCATTTGCCTAATAATTCTGCACACAGTGTATATTTATGTGTTTACATGTGTATATACACATATTAGCACATAAATATATAAGCATATACATATATATTTACAGGAATAAAAGAATCCCCATAGACAGCAATGCTAAGGCAACTTTAAACACTCATAACTGCAGTTATTTTATTAAAAATTAAAAATGCATTTTTTTATTTTTTATTATTATAGAAGGTAACACTTTATTTTGGGGGAAATTGGGGCAAATTTTGAAAATAACCGAGACATCTGATCTCTGGTTAATTTTTGGAGCTCTAATTGCTACCGTGAGCTTGCAGTATAAATAACCAGCCACTTGCAATAGCTGGTTATTTATCACGCCCCCTTAAATGGGCGAATAGAACCATTTATGGGCGCGTGATAAATTAGCTCTCCACTTAAAATCTAGTCCAATGTAACCTAATGATGTGTGCAATAAACAATTTAATATGATTTTGGGTAATTTTATAATTACCATTTTTCAAACATCCAAACATTTACGATACATTAATATTCTGTCTGATGTTTGGAGTTCTATGACAGTGTGTGCAGGTGTCATAATGTCCTGAGCTTTATACTTTTGAAATACGCTTGCTCACAGAGAAAAGAAAATAACACTCATTACAAGCCTAAAATATTTTTTTAACAGGTCAAGGTTATTGATTTACATAAGTCCAAAAAGCCTTTGAAAACCTTCTTTTGTTTTTGATGGATTAAAATACCTCTATCAAATGGTCTCAAATTAATGCACTGGTGAACCTTAGTGCAAAGCCACTGGGAAACCACAATTACTGGATTTGGAAAGGCCTCAGATTTGATATGCTATGCAAGACACTTTCACATCTCTTCTAATGGATTGGAATAGAACCCTTATTTAAGAGAAACGGGAGCCAAATAATAATTTAAAGCCATACTGATGCCATTATTTTATAATGTATGCCCGTAACCCCTTGTCTAAAAGGATAGACTTGCATGAACTATCATAAATAAATTATTTGAGCTAGTTAAGGTACAGAATCAACAGTTGTTCTTCAGTTATATGCACAGTTTAATAACTGTTGAACAGTTTAAGAGTTCATCTTGTTCTCAAGCCCTGAATTTGAAATGCATCCTGTATTTTATGGGATGACAAATGGATTTTCTGTAGCACTGCATCTACTTTATCAGGCAACATTCCTCAGAAAGAAATGTCCCAGACAGACATGTAGATTGCAATACAATCTGTATCAAATGGCTGCTTCAAACTAGTAGTAGAAAAATACAATTCCTTCCTTCTCTGTTACTGAAATAAACCTTGTTTTCAAACAATATTTGACACATTTAGGGGGAAAAAAGATTGATTATTTAAAAACAAACAAACCAACAAGCAAACAAGTATAGCAGAATGCACAACCACAGTAATATATATAAGGGGGCAGTTTGCAGAGGCTTAGATACAAGATAATCAGAGGTAAAAAGCAAATTAATATAACAATGTTGCAAAACTAGGGAATGGGTAATAAAGGTCTTTTAAAACAATGACAATTCTGGTGTAGACTGTCCCTTTACAATCACTAGATTTACTTTTATGTCTCTATAAATATTTTGCATACACCTAAAATGCATGTTCCTGGCCTGACAGTAATGTGACTGGTTCAAAATGACAATAAAAATCTAATGAACTAGATTACTAGAATATCGCAACTGCAATAACTAGCGCATATATTACAAGTTGAAAGAAAACTATTGCGCTCAAGCACAAACTAATTAGCATGTAAACTGCAGCATTCTCCCAAGTCCTGTCTCTCTGGGATTTAGCTGCTCACTGAAACAGTCTTGATAAAGGTCCCTGCGATGACCGAAACGTTGACTGACTGAATTAATGAACAATTAATAAACTTTTGTGTTAATTAAGTCCTGTGAGTGCCTCTTCTTTTCATGAAAGTTTCTTTATATATATATATATATATATATATATATATATATATATATATATATATATATATATATATATATATATATATATATAAAAACAAGTCTAAATATGTGTATATAGGTATATACATGTGTATTTACATGTGTAAATATGTATATACAAACATATTTATACATAAATACACATGTATATACATATATAAACTTTTGAGCCCATTCTAGTTAAATAATTTTAAACTGGAAAAATAATTTTAGTTAATTTTAATGTATTATAATGTGTTTTCCTGTGTTATGAATATAAATATTTTACATTCCAGTGTTCTTCACTTAGAAGACAATTGGCTAGATTACAAGTTTTGTGGTATAAGTGAAAAAAGCATCGTTATGGCTCTTTTTTTACTACCGCTGGTATTACGAGTCTTGCAGGTATATCTGTACCGCACACTTTTTTGGCACTCAACGTAACTAACGCAGCTTTTAAAAAGTATTTTTTCAATGGGACCTCCACAGCACCGGTATTACGAGTTTGCCTGTCCGGCCAAAAAGTGAGCGGTGCACCCTATACCGTTAAAATACATACCGTAAACTGAAAGTCAGTAGTTATGAGTTTTATGTTACAACGCCGTAACATAAAACTCATAACTAAAGTGCTAAAAAGTACACTTACACCCATAAACTACCTATTAACCCCTAAATCAAGGCCCTACCGCATCGCAAACACTAAAATTATTAACCCCTAATCTGCCACTCCGGACTTCTGCCGGCTTTGCTGAGGACTTCTGCCGCTCGGTTGAGGATGGATGTCCGGTCTTCAAAAACTGTAAGTGGATCTTCAGGGGTTAGTGTTAGGCTTTTTAAAGGGTTTATTGGGTGGGTTTGATTTTTAGGTTAGGGTTTGGGCAGAAAAAGAGCTAAATGCCCTTTTAAGGGCAATGCCCATACAAATGCCCTTTTCAGGGCAATGGGGAGCTTAGGTTTTTTAGATAGGATTTTATTTGGGGGTTTGGTTGTGTGGGTGGTGGGTTTTACTGTTAGGGTTTAGTTTGTATTATTTTTTCTACATGTAAAAGAGCTGATTTCTTTGAGGCAATGCCCTGCAAAAGGCCATTTTAAGGGCCATTGGTAGTTTATTGTAGGCTAGGGTTTTTTATTTTGGGGGGCTTTTTTATTTTGATAGGGCTATTAGATTAGGTGTAATTAGTTTAAAATATTTGATAATTTCTTTTTTATTTTGTGTAATTTAGTGTTAATTGTAGTGTAAGGTTAGGTGTTAGTGTAATACAGGTTAGGTTTTATTTTACAGGTAAATTTGTATTTATTTTAGATAGGTAGTTAGTAAATAGTTAATAACTATTTACTAACTAGTCTACCTAGTTAAAATAAAATAAATCCTAAAATAGCTACAATGTAACTATTAGTTATATTGTAGCCAGCTTAGGGTTTATTCTATTGGTAAGTATTTAGTTATAAATAGGAATTATTTAGTTAATGATAGCAATTTGTATTTAGATTTATTTTAATTATATTAAAGTTAGTGGGTGTTAGGGCTAGGGTTACACTTAGGGTTAGGTTTAGGGGTTTATAACTTTAGTATAGTGGCGGCGACATTGGGGGCGGCAGATTAGGGGTTTATATATCTAGGTAGGTGGCAGCGATGTTAGGGGTGGCAGATTAGGGGTTAATAAGTGTATGTAGGTGGCGGCGACATTGGGGGTGGCAGATTAGGGGTTAACAAGTGTAGGTAGGTGGCAGCGATGTCGGGGGCGGCAGATTAGGGGTGTTTAGACTCGGGGTTTATGTTAGGGTGTTAGGTGTAAACAAAACTTTTGTTTCCCCATAGGAATCAATGGGGCTGTGTTACGGAGCTTTACGCTCCTTTATTGCAGGTGTTAGGCTTTTTTTTAGCCGGCTCTCCCCATTGATGTCTATGGGGAAATTGTGCACAACCACGTAAAACCAGCTCAAAGCAGCGCTGGTATTTGAGTGCGGTATAGAGCTCAATTTTGCTCAACGCTGCAATATTGCCTGCTAACGCCGGGTTTTTGCAAACCTGTAATAGCAGCGCTATAAGGAGGTGAGCGGTGGCAATAACTTGCAAGTTAGTACCGAGCCGATTTTACCGCAAAACTCGTAATCTAGCTAAATGTTCTTTGTCTATATATATATATATTCAGTGGGCAAAAAAGTATTTAGTCAGCCACCAATTGTGCAACTTCTCCCACTTAAGAAGATGAGAGAGGCCTGTAATTTTCATCATAGTTATACCTCAACTATGAGAGACAAAATGTGGAAACAAATCCAGACAATCACATTGTCTGATTTGGAAAGAATTTATTTGCAAATTATGGTGGAAAATAATTATTTGGTCAATACTTTGTTATATATCCTTTGTTGGCAATGACAGAGGTCAAACATTTTCTGTAAGTCTTCACAAGGTTGTCACACACTGTTGCTGGTATGTTGGCCCATTCCTGCATGCAGATCTCCTCGAGAGCAGTGATGTTTTGGGACTGTCACTGGGCAACACAGACTTTCAACTCCCT
This sequence comes from Bombina bombina, assembly GCF_027579735.1. Classification (NCBI taxonomy): domain Eukaryota; kingdom Metazoa; phylum Chordata; class Amphibia; order Anura; family Bombinatoridae; genus Bombina; species Bombina bombina. The sequence goes on from NC_069501.1 coordinate 835,213,876, forward strand.
CCAAAGGTTTTCTATGGGGTTGAGATCTGGAGACTGGCTAGGCCACTTCAGGACCTTGAAATGCTTCTTACGAAGCCACTCCTTCGTTGCCCGGGCGGTGTGTTTGGGATCATTGTCATGCTGAAAGACCCAGCCACGTTTCATCTTCAATGCCCTTGCTGATGGAAGGAGGTTTGCACTCAAAATCTCATGATACATGACCCCATTCATTCTTTCATGTACACGGATCAGTCGTCCGGTTCCCTTTGCAGAGAAACAGCCCCAAAGCATGATGTTGCCACCCCCAGTGCTTCACAGTAGGTATGATGTTCTTTGGTTCCAACTCAGCATTCTCTCTCCTCCAAACACGACGAATTGTGTTTCTACCAAACAGTTCTACTTTGGTTTCATCTGACCATATGAAATTCTCCCAATAAGCTTCTGGATCATCCAAATGCTCTCTAGCATACTTCAGATGGGCCCGGACATGTAATGGCTTAAGCAGGGGGACCCGTCTGACACTGCAGGATCTGAGTCCCTGGCGACGTAGTGTGTTACTGATGGTAGCCTTTGTTACGTTGGTCCCAGCTCTCTGCAGGTCATTCACTAGGTCCCCCGTGTGGTTCTGGGATGTTTGCTCATTGTTCTTGTTATCTTTTTGACCCCACGGGGTGAGATCTTGTGTGGAGCCCCAGATCGAGGGAGATTATCAGTGGTCTTGTATGTCTTCCATTTTCTAATTATTGCTCCCACAGTTGATTTCTTCACACCAAGCTGCTTGCCTATTGCAGATTCAGTCTTCCCAGCCTGGTGCAGGTCTACAATTTTGTTTCTGGTGTCCTTAGATAGCTCTTTGGTCTTCACCATAGTGGAGTTTGGAGTGTGACTGTTTGAGGTTGTGGACAGGTGTCTTTTATACTGATAACAAGTTCAAACAGGTGCCATTCATACAGGTAATGAGTGGAGGACAGAGGAGCCTCTTAAAGAAACAAGAAATCTTGCTTGTTTGTAGGTGACCAAATACTTATTTTCCACCATAATATGCAAATTAATTCTTTCCAAATCAGACAATGTGATTGTCTGAATTTGTTTCCACATTTTGTCTCTCATAGTTGAGGTATACCTATGATGAAAATTACAGGCCTCTCTCATCTTCTTAAGTGGGAGAACCAGCACAATTGGTGGCTAACTAAATACTTTTTTTGCCCCACTGTATACTGTATATATATGCATATATTCATATAGATATGTAGATGTAGATATATATTTTACAAAGATATCATCAGATACATATATATATATAAATATGTGAAAGAAGTATACTGATAAGGATTCTGCGCCAGTAGATATGCCCCTTTAACACTTTGAATATAACGGTAAACACAATCAATAGTAATAATCCAAACACCCAAAATAGCAATATTCACAGAAAAAAACAACAACAACACCTTTCTAGGATCTCTAAATTACAGAAAACAGAATAAATTGAATTATATAGAAAAAACACAGTCTCATATTTTCAATGTCCCAGTGGTATAATACTGCTGAGTAGTTTGATATATGTAAAGAAGTGTATAAGAGACAGTTCTGAGTGAAATAGATGTGCAACAAAAGTTTCTATAGCAATATTCACAGATGGTCAAGTAAGTAATATCTACCCTAAAGGGGTCTGTATGTACCACTTACAAGAAGTACCCTCAATCATATGAGGTGAGTGTGAGGCACGATTAGGATGGTACTGTAAGGATGACTCGTTTCCTCGGTCTTGGTTACAAAGCCTTGCTCTGTCTCCGGAGGTTCTGGTAGTCATCCCCAAAAAGAAGGCAAAGAGTCCACTTGTAGATATTCACCTCAGTCGATGACCATCATGGTACCGTTTACAGGTGGCATCAAAGTACAGGTTTCGGTCGGAACCCCAACAACGGTGGATGAGGACAAAGAAGAATAGTCAAACAAGCTGATGCCCACAGTGGTTTAGAATCCTCTGTAATTTTTTTAACAGAGGATTCAGACGTCAATATCATCGTGCCGGGAGGAAACACAAGGGGAAACGGAACCAGTTGATTGATGACATCACAACTCAACTGTCGATGCGTTTCGGCCTGTAGCAAGGCCTTTTTCAAGACAAATTTGAATCCTCTGTTAAAAAACTTAGAGGATTCTGATTCTGGGTCTTTTCATCTACAGGGAAGGGAGTGTGTGTCTGCTCTTCCTGCTTCCTCAGCCCATTTCAGTGGGGGTCCCAGCATAACCTCATCAACAGTGCTTCTAAGTACTTTTTTAAAAGGTTTTAAACTGGATTCTTATATCAGTATCTGTGCATATTCTTCTTTATAGTAGTGTCTATTACATGCAAATAAAATTAGCGTATACTGTCCAGTTAAATTCTGTTTTCAAGGAACCTCCCAAAAACAGATAAAATAATGCTCCCAGAGTGGGGGACTGTGACAGAGAGGTACTAACATGTTTATTTTTCATTGTTCTCTAGGTATTGACCTTTGAGTAAACAGTAATAAAAAGCTAAGGAGAATTCTGTTTAAATAAGTAGACAGATAAAATAATAAGGTATTCTCTCCCTACAAGATCAGCCCACTGAGGGGAAGATTAAAAAGTGTTGCACTTACAGTTGGGTTATTAGCACTTGTTATAAGTTAAAAGTAAACCAGTTTGCTCGACCGCAATTGAATTTAACACCTTTCAGGACTTCAGAGCTCTGGTTAACTGTTAAGCTTGAATAAAAAGTTGCACAAAACATATCAAAAATACATTCAAAAGTACAATTACACTATCTGATATAAATTATTTAATTAAAAAAATTTATAAAAAAGTTAAAAGGCCTCAAATATATATATATATATATATATATATATATATATATATATATATATATATATATCGAACATAGAACATTGGAATGTGAAATATTCATATTTCACGTCGGGTTAACACAGTTAAGAAAATGCGATTGGGTTTGTGCGACTTGTTGGGTGCTAGTTTTTTCCCCCACTTTTCACACTCCAAGGTAATCTAGGGGGAATATGTGTAACTTCATTTTTTGTCTGTGACTGATTAGGACGCAAGCAGATTTTTTTATTTTATTTTCAACTTGTAATGTGCATGGTATCTGATGCGCACAAAAAGCTGATCTAGCACAGTTTGCGTGCAAGCAGGAGCGATAAATAATGTTCTACATAATCTAACATTTTATTGGGTTGTGGTTTCAGTTAGAAGAAACAGCTATTTCAAATACAAAGAACAACTAAAGAAACAATTTCCCATACATTTGAAACTCTGCAGCTGGCATAACAAGTAATTGGAAATACATTGAGGAGAAACCAATTTTACAGTACAATGCCCTTTTAAAGGGACACTCATGTTTTATTAAATTTTCATGATTCAGATGCAGCATGTAATTTTAAACAACTTTCAATTTACTTCCATTAAAAAAATGTGCACAGTCTTTTATATTTACACTTTTTTGAGTCACCAGCTCCTACTGAGCATGTGCAAGAACTCAGACTATATGTATATGCATTTGTGATTGGCTGAATGCTATCACATGGTACAGGGGGAGTGGAAATATGCATAACTTTGAAATATGTTAAAAAAGAATCTACTACTCATTTGGAATTCAGAGTAAATGCTATTGCATTGTCTTGTTATATTGCATTTGTTGATTATGCAAATCTGCTGTGTTTACTGGTCATTTAAGTGTTTTTAAAAGTATTTATCACATGACATCAGCCCATAATTAAAACCACAATTCTTAATATTAAGCAGCTATAAACTATGTCATTTCCAATATGTGATTATCAGAATGTTTATAGTGAGCAATAATACACTTTTTTATATGCATAACTCTTGTTCATTGTTTTTGACTAAATTGAAACTGCTTATCAGGCTACAATATAGAATCTATTAAAGCTTAATAAATACATTTGCTTCATATTTTATTTATATTATAAATGTTTTTAAAGCACCTTAAAGCCTTTTCTAATGCTCAAAGTTCCTAGGGAGCAAACATATGATACATAGAGCCCAATTCTATAAAGGTTTTACCTCATGCAAGATTCTCTAAAAAGATCTGTTAGAGCATCCTCTCTCCCCATGCACACTAATCTCAGGAATGACAATCTGCTCAGTGTGGAAGCAACTGACATCTGCTGTCGGGTCTGGAGAGTGAAGCTCATCTGCAGAAGCATATTTGTTTACAGGCTCTTGTTTATTGAATGGGGGTAAAGTAGCTTTCTTACTTTTAGGCATAATGGCTAATGAAAAATACAGGAACTGGTATCACAGGCAAATACTTGCAAGGCCAAGTATAAGTGTTGCTGGAACACAGGATACAGCAAAAGCTGAGCATTGGATGGTCACAGCAGAGGCTGAGCATTGGACGGTCACTGCAGAGGCTGAGCATTGGATGGTCACGGCAGAGGATGAGTGATGGCAGGTCACAGCAGAGACTGAGTGATGGCTGGTCACAGCAGAGGCTGAGCAGTGCCAGGTCACAGCAGAGGTTGAGCATTGGACGGTCACTGCAGAGACTTAGCATTGGACAGTCACTGCAGAGTTTGAGCATTGGATGGTCACTGCAGAGTTTGAGCATTGGATGGTCATGGCAGAGGCTGAGTGATGGCAGGTCACAACAGAGGTTGAACAGTGGCAGGTCACAGCTGCAGTCTAAGCATTGCATGGTCACTTCAGAGGCTGAACGTTGGACGGTCACTGCAAAGGCTGAGCATTGAATGGTCACAGCAGAGGCTGAGCGATGGCAGGTTTACTGTGTAACCTACTTTTTGTGTGTTCTATATAATGCTGTATAATGTTTAATAGAATGAGAATTTCTAAAATATATTGAATGAGACATGACTGTGTACGGTCCTGCAAAAAAGTAAGTACACCCTTTTTGTATCATGTGTTCAGTTTGTTAATGCACTGTGACCATTTTTGTCATAATAAATATTTCTTATCATAGATTTTGTCTTAACATTTTAATTCAAGTTACTTGAGAGAATAGTAACAATTGGTAAAATGTAACAGTAAGAGTTTGCCAGTTCTGTAATTAGATAGATGGATAGTATTCTAACATGTGAAATAGGGGGATGGATCATGGAGTCCTAGTTGTAACTATCCTTGGTAGTGGCAGCATTTCGAGTTATAGATGCAGATAATGGTGGTAAAAGTGATTTTTTTGTTTCTGGAGCTAGAATAGTTTAGAAGGTGATTTGTTAACCCTTTTATCCTTCACAGTCTGATCAGGAAAGGTGGTCCTTAAAGTTGTTGCTTGTGATCTCAATGCTCTAGCACTGCTTTGCTCCATTCATTTTGTCCATCCTACTAAACCCTGTTAGGCCTTGGTGTGACCTGTTTGGAGAAGGGGGTAACGTTGCACAGTCATGTGTATTCATTTACCATTTCCCTGATTACAGGGAAATTTGTGTCATTTTTTTGGTATTGTTAGTGTGGTCGCGTCTTTTGCATGGTGTTTTTTTTGCACCTTTTCCCGGCAATTTAGCATTATTGTTTAGACTATTCAGCGTCCATATTTAACTGATTGTTGGACTCTGTTCCTGAGTGTACTTTGTCAATTAAAGCTGTTAACGTTTGGATTTTTTGCCTAATTTTTTTTACCACTTTTTGCTTGTACGTGGTCTGCCTATGTGTTGTTGAGCACTGCTTGAACTTTGACCATTCTTCAGTTTGATCCCTGTGTTGATGTTTTGGACCAGTCTGTTGATGACCTAGCTAGCCTGGCTAAATCTTCTTTTTGAAGTCCCATCCTGGGTTTTATCCTGTGCATGGAGTTTGAGTTTATTATTCTCACTATTCAGTCTTGGGTCCTAACCGGGACTGATGATTACATCTGCCTAACAGATTGATCCTTTTTAATATTGTTTAATGATACTAATAGGTCACATGAGTACAATTAGCCTATTGAGCTCCAAAACCCTAGAAGCATGCATGTTTGTCTCTCTAAGGGATATACACAGAGGCATTATGGGTACAGTGGGTTTGTGGGTTTGCTAGGCTATTTATTTTTGCTCATTTTTATTAGTGTAAAAGGGCTTATTATTATTATTATTATTATTATTTACTTTTTTTTAAAATTTATTGAATAGGTTTGGTGGCATTGCTTTCAAATGTCAATATGGTGAGAGAAAAATCAGTGTTTTTTTTTTAACATGGGCAAAACCAATATTAAATCTGCATAATTGTTTACTGCAATGGGTTATGGTGTTTTCAGTTGCCTATTAAAGGAACGTTAAAGATATGTTTTTTTTTTGTTGCATATGAAAGTGGACATTTTTAAATGCATTTTATAAAATGGATGTTTCTGAGACAAAAAAAAGTATTTTTAGTTTTGTGGGGTGCATCATTATCCTCCAAAACAGCTGTCTGAGCCAATGAGCTTCTACCCCACAAATCATTTTTGCACTTTCTTTTAATCAAAATAAACTGCTTTAACATTTTTTTTCATGCAAAAATAGATAAATAAAATAAAACATAAAATATTTTAAAAGTGATTTTTCAAATGCATGATATATATTTTTTATGACAGTGTGCCTTTTAATGTAGTAAATTCATTTTGCTCCAATATCAGGGCATCAATACAATTTACCATGCAGCTAATACAACGCCTGTGGTTTCTGTCCATCTGTGCAGATTTATGGATGCTAGATTCTAGATCAGACTTTAAAATACATGCTCCTCTTCTGCTTTTTCAACATCTCACAATGGTGTACTGGTGTAGTATTTTTTGCCTAAATGATATGGTATGTTCTTATGTCGCCTATGTCACAGACATGACTGATTTGCAGTATCTAACTGTTCTGGATCAATTTCTGTAGTTATTGCTTTTTCGCACCTTTATTTGGCGGTGTGTCTCTGGGTATTGGCTAATCATTTTCTTCCACTCAGGCAACCATTTGAAGCATTTAGCAGTTATTTCATTCAGCTCTATATTTGGTTGTGTTTAAGTTGTTTCTGGGGAATAATCTATGCAATGTTTGTAAACCAAAGACCATTGGTGAAGTTTAACCTGCTTATTCCTCTTCTCTTCTTTTGGATGTTATGCAGTTTAATAGGCTCTCAGTTTACACTTTTTTTTAAAAGCTGTATGATAACTTAAAGCTGAAGAAGTTGTTTGGCATTTGTTAAAAAAAAAATCAATATAAATATTAACACATGCAGAGTACATTAAAAAACAAAATTGCAAGTACCACTGTGACTCATTTTTTGATTCACAAGTCATATTGTCAGGATATCTGTGAGTGTTATTAAATAATAAATATATAAATATATATATATATATATATATATATATTGTATATATACACCAAATAATTCATTTATTTGTGAAGCTATTTGTAACACAACCCCCCTTTTTATTAGTCAAGGACTTCTAAAGAACAAACGTTTTTCCCAAACTATAAGAGATAAGGAGATCACTTCAAAGGACCTTTTGATTACTGCCTGGAAATGTGTAATAAGAGAAGAGAGCTGAGAAGTCTGGATCAAGGGACAAATTTCAGGAAAAGTGACAATTCACCGTTGGGGGAAAATTGGTACATGCTGAGTTTCTAATACACAAACCCAAGATGTTGAAGCTCAAAATGCCCTTGATAATATGAGGAAGTGGAAAGCATCAAAATTGAGATTTTTAAGTACAACTTGTGCCTAATTTTCAGTTATGGTGTACCTCAGTATTGTATAAATGTGTATTTATGGAGAGAAAATGCCTAGCAATGGCATGTTAGATAAGTATTTGCTGAATTTAATAAGTAGCTATATAGTCAATTTAAAAGTGTTTAACCAATTTGTTTCAAAATAACATTTTCTTTGTTTTTCCAGGAGTCTAATAAACATGACAGGGAGAACCTGATATGAAGATGAGGTTTCTAAATAAGATTCTATAAGTTAACATATAAATGCATCAAAGATTTTGAGCCCATGAGGCCAATTTAACAAAGGTCCAACAGTATGGATCAGGTCCGCAAGACCTTGCTGAATGCTCTCTGTATTCAGCATTGCATCAGCAGCTCACAAGAGCTGCTGGTGCAACGCCGCCCCCTGCAGACTCGCGGCCAATGGGCCACCAGCAGGGAGGTGTCAATCAACCTAATCATACTCGATTGGGTTGAATTGAGGCGATTCCTGTCAGATTCCTCATCAGAGCAGGCAGACAGGGTTATGGAGGAGCGGTCTTTAGATCGCTGCTTCATAACGGCTTGATAGATGGAGGCCTATCTATCAAGCCCTTCAGAGCTTGATAGATAGGCCTCCATGTCTTAAACACTGTTGAGACATGTATTAATAAATAACTATAAATGCTCATCTATATATGAAATAAAATGGTGACTAGGAAATTAAATATATACCAGTATATCAAATGAACTGATATACAAAATAAGTCAGATAAACACATATATTTTATTGATTCTTACTACTAATCCACTCATAAAAATGTAACTTTAAAGGCATCTTCTAAAATATTATAGGGGGTATATCATGTTTGTTGTAAAAATACTCAGGGTAAATAGTATAAGATAATCCCATATATATATTGGACACATATAATATAATAATAATGCTGGAAATTAAAGTGTATTTAATAAACATTTTAAGGTTAGATATTAGATTATTGGCAGTATTGATAATGAAAGTGCATTTCTGGTTTTCTACTGCCCTCTGATGGTGTATTCAGGAATTGAAGCCAGGGGGAGTTGTGGTATCAAATGACCATATGTTTCCAGGGCCAATGATATGTTCAGCTCTGAGGGCCAATGGGAGACAAGCTTCGGTAAGGGCCTATCAAATTCTTGTGGGAATGATTAAAGGGCAGAAGGAGGGGTTATATCTTTGATAAAACACCCACACACTAGAGACAAAGGAACAGACTCAAAGAAACATAATATTTTGACTGAGAGAGAAACACACAGGTTTGTGCCAAGTACCTCTCTGCCATTTTGGGAAACTTTCTTAGAATAGAAAGATAACAATTTTGAGGCCTGTACTAAAAGCTATATTCTAAAGCTATAGTTTATTTGAAGCTGGTAATTTAAAGAGATACTTTGTATTTTAAATCTATGTTCCACAGCCGGGTGTAGTTTAAAATAATCATATTGATGGTAAATAATTTTATTTGCTAGAAAATAATTTGTACTTTATATTTATAAGTTAATTTTACTATTGTGAAATGTCATATAAATTGGTTATTGTAGTTAAATTTCTCTGGTGTTTATTAAATTATTTGTAGCTATTGTGATATATTTAAAACTTGTTTTATTGTGGCTAAATAAGAGGTTATTTCAGCTCAGATTAATTGGCATATAAATTGGCTATTGCATTAACTATACATAATTTCTGGTGGTGTAACTGGCTAATTATAGACTGTGCTGGGATTCTTATTTGTGGTATTTATTGTAAGTAAGGTTAATTTTAGTGATATATTTTGGTTTGCTTTGTAAAGAATATTGTAACAGCATAGACATATAATAGGTTCATAATCTAGTCTCTACATAAATATTATTCAAGGTGTCTATAAGGATAACTAGTCTAGAACTAAGGAATACATATTGATTTTAATAAATATATTGTTAAGTATTTATATACATTTTAATTGGAGGTTACTTTAAAGATAATAATAAATAAATTATATTGGAACCCTGGTATATACCGACATATAATCTGGAGGCACGGCTGTAAGATCATTATCTTTATAACATTGATATAATATATTTGTAGTAAATAGAAATTATTATCTAGAATTTTTTTTTAATATTAATATTTTAAGATTATTTTTTTTTTTTGTCCATTGGTCTAAATTGTATTAGTGTTTTAATTTAACCAAATACTAAGCCAAAATAATAATGTCTGTTACTAGAAGTGAATCAAATAAATCTGTACTCAGTGTTGAAATATGTTCCCCAAAATTAAAAATGGAAGTTATAGCCACATTAAAAATAGGTGTAATATTGCGGGTGATTTAAATGATTATATGGATATGCTTGCAATTAAGGCCAAAAATATTGCTATTGATAACGGAAGATGGAATGAAAAAAGTGAATTTTTCCAAGAATTATTAAAAATTAATCAATGTAAAAATGTTAGAAAGCCGGATGAGCCCCTTGTAATATGCATTATTGACACATGTCCACCCACCTTATATAAAAGGAATTGCAATTACAGGAGCTAGAAGATGATATTCGCTCATCACGCAAATGCGAAGAGAATTTAGAAATATCTGAAAATGAAATTGTTACTTTTAAGCAAGACATGGCCACCTTCCAAGAGTATAATCAAAATTTAGTAGCTAAAATAGAACATTTAAATAAACAACTCGTAGAGAGCCAGAAAGAGCTTGGTGAACTGAAAAGGCAGTATAGCAGTAACATGCCCCCTCTATTAGTAATGGATAATGCAGGTATTTTAAAAACCCTAAAAGAATTTATGAGAAATGAACTGCAGAACATTAGGGAATAATTTATACAAAGGACCCCTATTGGATCAGAGGTAAATTTCCCACATAGGCAGTCACCTCATGTTTTAAATTCAGGGACAGGGAACTGCTACACCTCAGAGGGGGAGGGGAGAGGGAGTGATAATAGTGAGTCAGGGAGCTGTCAGGGTTTTCTCCCTGCCTTGTTTGCTATGTGCTGCTGGCAGCCATTTTACTCACCTCTCTTGCTGATTCTGGTGCATACTGTGTGATGCTGCCCATTTCCTGCACTTCCTTTTATGGCCAGACTGGTGTACATCATCCATGAGAGCTCCTGTGTATTACCTGGCGGTCTGACGTCCCTCCTAGTTCCTGATCACTGGCTTGTTCCTGACTCTGCTGTTCTCCTTGTTCCTGATTCGGGCTCATCTGACTATTCGCTTTGGCTCCTGACTCGGCTCGTCTGACTACCAGCTCTGGTTTTGATTCCTGGCTGCATATTTCTTAAGTGGTGCAGTACCTAAGTTTTCCAACAAGGGAATCAATTCTATATATTTTTATTATCATATTCCCCTTTTTTAAACACTTATTGTCCATGATTATTTTGAGGGATATCTATACACATATCCATTAGTCATTTGTATTGTTCACTCACAACCCCCTTTTTATCAAGGGTCTCTCTCTCTCTCTCTCTCTCTCTCTCTCTCTCTCTCTCTCTATATATATATATATATATATATATATATATATATTTATTTATTTTTTCCCATTAATTATTAGCATTGTTGACATGTCCTTATTCCTTTCCCCTTCAGGGTTTAGCCGGGATATCACATTTTACATGGTTAGTATATTCAGTTATATCTATTAACCACCTTACATACCTTAAATCCCACATTCATGACTTTTCACATATCCCCCCTAATTTGAAGCTGGCATGTTATAGGTTGTATTATCAGTACATTTAGTTTTGTTTTTTAATTGCTTTACACACGTTTAGTTATACATCACGATTCCTCACTTACATGTTAGCTATATTGTGTATATTTACATACTATGTCACTCTCATTGGCACTTTTTAATATAAGTGAAATTACCATTCAAAAGAGCCATTATTAATACAGGCGTTATTTTTAGACTCTGTGACATATCGTCAGTTGTCATTGAAACCTTTCTGTTTATTATGTACTGTTCCTAGAGCGCATGAGCCGAAGGCTAACAACAAGGTGACGCTCTTTCTACTCAGATGGCGATTTTAAGCATTCAGCATATGTGTCAGTACACACGTCGCCTCAGATACTGAACATATGACAGAGTTGATTGTAGATGGAATGGATAGACCCTCCCAATATGCAGATGACGGATTCTAAGCATTAGATATGTACCTCAAAATACACGCCCCCCTAGGTACTGACTATACAACAGAGGATTGGACAGATCTTTACACACTCCCAGCTGACATCGCTGACGGCGTCTTTGGAGTCTTTATTTGTTTGTATAAAACACTTTGTTTTTTTAGTAAAGTTTTAAGGTATTCACTACACACATCCTCCGTGATTTTATCATATATGCACCAGTTTAGTAATATGATCGATAGGTATCATTAGGTCCACTGACGGATCATACTTATATTAAGTGGTAAAGGAATTGTTAGGTCAGTTTCTCAATGGTATTATTTTATACATGTGATCATACAGCCTTTTAGATACTTTGTCATTTTTGTGAGCTTATATGGGGTCTGTTTCACCTGAGAGATGAGAATATACCCCAACACATATATTGAATGGGGTCAGAATGTGGCTTAATGTTGTATTTTTAGGACATAATTAATAGGATTATGCATCAGCTGTGTTGATGACAGAATGTAGGAGCCAATGAATACGTGCACACAGATGGGATTGGGTCTGGTTAAGGGGGTGGGTAGGCCCCATTAACCAATGAAAAGGTTCTTGATGTATATATATAGCAAGTGTATCTACTTCTATATTTTTATTGTATAGCCTGAGGAAACAGCCCTAGAGGGGCTGAAAAATGTGTTGCTTTGTTTTTAATAAATACTGTTTGTGATACACTTGCTGTCATTTTTGGGACTTTATTTTATTTTGCTTGGATATACGCCATGTGGCTGGCGATTGTATTCTACCTTTGCCTGAGCACAGTCTACTGGGCGACTGAGAGGTTTTTGCTTGCCTTTATTGCACCTGGAGGTGTGCTCCTAACTGTGAGTTTGACCAGTAATTACGAATTTACCTATACTCAAACTGTACTGGGCTATAGGTGTTGTTTTATATCACCCACAGGATTAGAATCTTGGGTTGCTGTCCCGTTGTTATTTACCCGAGTGTCTCCATTGTGGATATACAGTGAGCTGGACCACTGCTAATTGATCCAGCCTGCTCCACTTGCACCTTTCGGTGCTCCACTTTTGTGAATATTCATTCCTGGAGTGAAACAAAGCAACAGTGCAAAACGGAGCTCGGGCAATATCGCACTAAAACCACTGCGAAAATCAGTTTAAAATGTAGTGCCAATCAAAGCCCTATAGAATTCCATTTTGTACTAAAAATGGCGTGCAGTATGGCCGAAGACTACCCCAAATTTGAAAGCTCAGAATCTGTGAATTTATTTTACGAAGCATTACCCATGCACATCAAGCTTAATTTGGCTAGAGATTTTGATAAGCACTGCTCATTGGACTGGCTGATCAAAGAGAGTACAAAGTTAAACTCTATTCAGCAGTCCAGTGAACAGAGGGTTAAAAGAGAACCAAGGCCAAGCCCCAAGTGAATAGTGCTCCCCAAGATATTAACGCTGAACAAGTTGAACCCCAAAGACAACAACGTCAAAATAGGAACAGTAGCTATGATTCTGAGGGATCCCAAGGATCCAGGATTCAATACCCTGTGATATCAAAAAATCGGTCCATGGGTAGAAATAGCTTGTCCAATCAAGTGGACCAACTCCAACTCAGTACGCAAGTAAGTCAATTATGTACACTATTTACTAATATGAGTCAAGCTTTGATGGCTCAGCACCCTAATAATCCTTTTTAGGGGTACAGTCAGTGGCCAGCAGCGGGCCACAGGTACAGTCATAAATACTCCAATATTACCTGAGGGAGAGGGGAGAGTTATACCAAATGAAATGATAAATGTCAATAATGATACTAATCACGTTCTCTTCTTGCAGCCTAGAAATGGACGATTTAGCTGTGATGACGAGCAACCTCAGCCTGGAAGCTCTAACAAACCTCTTCTTTTGCAGTTGTCCCCTAATCATATTACCACAGATGCAGTACACAGTAACCCTGTCGGCCGTAATTATAGAGAAAAAGACCGGTAAGAGGGAAAATTCTTCTGCATCAGGTAAAGTGGTTGATACAGGTAACGCGTGGCGAAGCCCACAATTGTGTCAACATGCAAATTTTATGTGTGAAATGGTAGAAACTGCAGGGAGATATTATGTATGTGCTGAGCTCCAGGATTCAGTCTCCAACCCCATTATGGGATTAATTGATACTGGATCCCAGGCAACTATTTTATCCCACAGGTACTACACACAGCTAAATGAGCTAACACCCTACAAACCTAAACTATATGAATTTGATGGTTCACTAATAGGTGTTGGGGGTGATTCTCTCAAAGTTTGGGGTATGGCATGGTTAAAGCTTAAGCTGGGGAACAGGGTAATAAGACACCCTGTCATTATAGTGGATCTGCCAACTGATCATTTAATAATTGGTAGTGATCTCCTGAAGCTATTAAGCACCATAATTGATTGCATAAATAATGTAATTTGGTCACAAATCAAAAGACCTATTAATTATGAGTGGTCCAGCATATCTCACACCAGACATAACTATCATGTAGTGGAAGAGAAGCCAGATGCTGTGGGGATTAATTTCAGGAATAACTCTGTACCTGAAATCACTATCCTACAAATGGATAATCAGATTCCCCTAAGTGACTCTGATGGTAATGCTTTCAAAATTTTGCCTGGAAAGATAGCCAATATTTCCTTAGACGGCAATGTATTAACCATATTTCTCCACAAGGGGGACCCTAAATCCCCATAAAGGGGGAGATCACTCTCAATTCCTCGCAGAAATTGAGAAAGTTAAAGATGATCTATTTATCCCTATGCAAGTGCAGTACCTTGGAAAAAACAAGTATGCCAAATTGAACTTCAATCAGGAAGCTAGCTATATAAGCAAAGGCTTATTGGCGCAGATAGCTGAACCTAAGGTGATTAAATATCTTTCTCCCCAAGATCTCTTTGTCCATGGCCTGGATGACAGGTCTGAAAGCTATAACATCACAGTTAAATGTTAATCATCTTTAATCATAGGTAATAAATCAGCGAAGCACCTGTTTTTAGTCTTAAATAATCCCCATAATCAAATATACATTGGCAACGATCTCTTACATAGACATGCCATACAAATGCAGCCCTGAAATCAAACCAGCAAATGCCATATGCTGTAAATATGCAGGTATCTAACGATGTTGTAATCCCTGCTGGGGCTGATAAATTTCTCTTATCGTTACAGGTAAAAAGAGGTCAGAAATTAAAAACTTCTGAAACATTAATATGCATCTCCCATAGAATGAAAAATCTGGGTATAACAATGACCCATACTCCTATGGTAAATTTTAGAACTATTCCAGTACATGTTATTGTGCATAACATGACCCCACAGGATATCACCTTGTCCAAGGGAACTACCATAGGATATGCTCTGGAATTAAGTTATTTCACTTTTAGATTCCAGAATAATATAATAGGGCTTATACCTAAAGGATACTTAACTGAAGAACAGTTAATAGAACAATCCTTTGCATCGATGCCAGAGGGATTGTTTACAATTCACTCTATTTATCCCTTCAGATCAGAGGAAAGCATCTGTAAAATTGAAGAAGCCTCCCTAGTATTTGATCAGCCGATCAAAGAGCAAGAATACCCCAATACCCAGAATCATGGGGGCAATGAAAACTATACTCAAGGGGATCTCACCTCTAGGTTGGAAGAAGCCTATGAAATAGGACAGTTTGAAATCTTTCCAGGATTTCAGCAAATAGTCAAAGAGTAAATCTCCTTAGCTAATGGCTGTTCCAGTGAAGATGAAAGCCAACAGCTAATAGAACTCCTGATGGAGTAAAAGGATATTTTTGCTAGGGATTCTTATGACTGTGGGACTACACACCTGTACATTGCAAGAATCCAAACAGATCCCAATGCACCACCGGTATTTATTAAACAATACAGACTTTCCTTAGCCTCATATGATTCTCTTGCAGAATCATAAGGAACCTGGAAGAAAGGGGTATCATCAGACAGGTGCACAGCTCTTATAACAATCCTATTCTATGTGTTCTTAAGCTCAATGGACAATGGCATTTGTGTGCTGACTTAAGACAGCTAAACAAACGAGTGTACATGTCTGGCTGGCCTGTACCATACATTGACCAGTGCCTAGCACAGATGCAGGAATCCAAAATATTCACTGCCATTGATTGTGCACACCGATATTGGACCATAAAGGTATATGACGAGGATCAGTATGAGTTTGCATTCTCATTCCAAAAGGTCCAGTATGCATTCCACAGGCTCCCGTTTGGATACATAAATTCAGGACATGAATTTGCTGTATTCATGCATAAGGCTATGCCTGATGCACTGGAAAGGGGGACGGTATCCTATGTTGATGATGTGTTGATCAAAAAAACAAAAATTAAACGTCCTCAGCCAACTTAAAAGGGCAGGTGTCAAATTATCCCTACAAAAAGCCCAGTGGTGCCGCACTCGTGTAAACTTCTTAGAACATGAAGTAACATCTGAAGGGTTAAATACTCAGAAGAAAAAGGTGGAAGCTATAGTAAATTCTAAGAACCCAACTAACTTAAAGGAATTAAGATCATTCCTGGGTATGACAAATTATTCTTGCAAATTCATTGATAATTATGCAGAAGTAGCTAAACCCCTCCTACTTCTTCTAAAGAAGGATGTGAAATGGCACTAGAGTGAGGCTCAAGAGACAGCCATCAGAGAGCTGAAGAGAAAACTCACTCAGTCACCTTGCTTAGCATACCCTGAAAGGGTAAACCTTTCTACTTAGAGACAGGTTACACAGATATAAGCATGAGTGCTGTTTTATACAAAACGCATGATAATTTAAGCAAAGTCATTGATTATGCAAACAAAACTCCCCAGTAGAAATAACATTCTACACGAATATGAAAAGAGAAAGGGAGACAGGCCAATATATTTAGTTAAATAGCTCTACCTCGAGTATACAATTAAACTCAGGTAAAGAAAAACCTTATATGAAGGTAAATGAAGTGCAGACCCTTTAAAATATTATGAAAGCACAGTCAAGAGATAGGAAAGGTGGTCACCAAAAATCAGGTCACTACCAAGAAAGACCTTTTTCGTAAATGCTAAGCAAGTGCCAAGCACCACAAGTTATAGTATTTATTATTTCCCAAATCTTTCACCCACATTATAGGCAAGGTAATCTTACTACTCACTCATGTGTCTTTTATGAGTAGTAAGATTACCTTGCCTATAATGTGGGTGAAGATTTGGGAAATAATAAATACCATAACTTGTGGTGCTTGGCATTTGCTTAGCATTTGCAAAAAAGGTTGTGCTGAAATCCCTGTCTTTCTTGGTAGTGACCTGATTTTTGGTGACCACCTTTCCTATCTCTTGACTGTGCTTTCAGAAATAAAATGTAGTGATTGCGAAAAAGCCCTCTTATCTACTGTATGGGCTCTACAAACTTTCCGTAGCTATATACAGGGCAAGAAAATTTTTGTAGAAACGGGCCACCAATCTTTGCTATATCTGCAATAAGAGATGGGAACCTGTCTAATAGCCGCATAACAGCTTGGACTCTTTCCTTACAACGCTGGTCTTTATAAATTCGCTATAAGCAAAACAAATAGAATCCAGTCACACAGGGGCTTGCAGAGCTCCATGATTGTACTGCTAAGGATCATGGGGAAGAGTTATTAGAAGAAGATTTCCTGGAGGAACAATTGCTTTCCCCATATAAAATCTACAATGAGGACCATTGTCAAACATTACCTTGGGTATATGTTGATGGTTGTTCTTAGCATGCCACTATTGATAATGAGCGCAGATTAGTTGCTTAGAAACCATTAAGATGGCTATTGAACAAGGTATTCATGAATTTGTAATCATTACTGACTCAAATTATGTGCGTGACAGCTTTGTTGAATACCTGCCAACTTGGAAAAGAAATGGCATGCAGAAAACTAACAACAAACCAGTCAAACATGGCAAGTTGTTCTGCAAGATTGATAATCTAGTGGTTTCCAATGGGTTAACCATACACTGGAAAAAGACCAAGATTCTAGGTCCTGATAAGGAAGGCAATGATCTTGCAGATTAATCAGGTAGAAGCCATTACCAGAAACCAGGCTAAATAACGAAGTGAGCCTATCCTGGTACAATGGAGTCAGGATTCTACTAGTGAGGACCTGATCACTAGTCAAAAAGAATACCCCATTATAGGTATCTTCTTAAAACACATAGAAGATCCTGAAAACAACCCCATCTCAAAAGAGGACAGTATTGGTAAGGAAGATCTTATATATTAATGAAGTTCAGATCACAATTCAAGTTACAGGATGGTTTGTTAATTAGAACCTCCAAAACAGGCATCCACCAATGGGTGGTAAATACAAAGTTCAGAGGTCTCATGCTTCAACATGCCCATGAGGCTCCCACATCTGGCCATCGTGGTGCCAAGCTAACCTATGAAATATTGTGTGACTACGCCTTTTAGCCACATATGTTGAAGGATGTTCAAACCTACTGTCAAGGTTGTTTAATCTGTCCACAGTTCCAACCCACTGCGCCAATGCATAGAGCGCCATTGCAGAAAAGGGGGATGGTAATACCATGGTCAGATATACAAATTAATTTTATTGGTCCAGTAACTAGGTCATCAAAAGGTAAATGATACATGTTGACAGTAACATGTCTGTTCACTAAATAGGTAGAGTGCATCAGTGCACCTAACAATAGTGCTGAAACATGCGCAGCATTACTCATCAACCATGTGTTTTCCAGATTTGGCTTACCCCATAGAATCGAATCTGTTCGGGGGACCCACTTCACTAGCAAAGTGATGACCAAAATGTGGAAAATACTAGGGGTTAAAAGAAAGCTCCATATTTCTTATAGAGCTGCCTCTAGTGGTGGGGTAGAGCATTATAACCAGTCCATTGTTAAAATCCTCAAAAAGTTTGTGAGTGAAACAGGTAAAGACTGGGATGTAAAATTACCTTTAGTTCTAATGGCATTAAGAGCAACTCCAAGTAGTGCTACTAAGATGTCACCTTTTAAATTGATGACTGGTAGAAGAATGGTTCTACCTCAACATCTATTGTACCGTACATAAGATAAGAACTTGATAAATGCCGCCAATACACATCAATATGTGGAGAACCTAAGGAAGCACCTGCAATATGCCTTTGCATTTGCTCAAAGGAACATAGAGAAGGCTGCAACTGCCTCTAAAACCTAATATGATCTCAAAACTTCCAAAAAGGAATATGAAATTAATGATAAAGTTTATCTTTGAACTTTGGAAGAGATCAGGTTAAGGAGAAGACATTTCTTCCATCATGGAAGGGTCCATTTGTCATTACTGACAAAATATCTCCAGTTGCCTATAAAATTAGGATACCTAAAAATGATACTTTTATGGACAAATGGATCCATATTAACCAGTTGCGAGCATGCCATCCAAGATCCTAACTACAAGTCATAGAGGGAGAATGAAGTATCATATCCCCAAATGCACTAAAGAAATATTGTAGTTTAAAGATGCCCAGCTAGCGAGCATTAATATGAGGATGAAAAATAACGGATAAAAAGATTGTCTATGATGCATACTCTCAGTACACTCACAAAGTACCACTGACTTTAAGCCAATTCCAATACATGTGTCCTACATACATTAAAAACAGGAAGGGGGATTTATGTCAGGATTTATGTCAGTGTTATTAAATAATATATATATATATATATATATATATATATATATATATATATATATATATATACATCAAATAATTCATTTATTTGTGAAGCTATTTGTAATACAACCCCCCTTTTTTATTAGTCAAGGACTTCTAAAGAACAAACGTTTGTCCCAAACTATAAGAGATAATGACTTGAGATCACTTCAAAGAACCTTTTGATCACTGCCTGGAAATGTGTAATAAGAGAAGAGAGCCGAGAAGTCTGAATCAACACTGTTGAGACATGTATTAATAAATAACTATAAATGCTCATCTATATATGATATACAATGGTGACTAGGAAATGAAATATATACCAGTATATCAAATGAACTGATATACAAAATAAGTCAGATAAACACATACATTTTATTGATTCTTACTACTAGTCCACTCATAAAAATGTAAGTTTAAAGGCATCTTCTAAAATATTATAGGGGGTATATCATGTTTGGTATGAAAATACTCAGGGTAAATAGTATAAAATAATCCCATATATATTGGACACATAATTCATTAATGCTGGAAATTAAAGTGTATTTAATAAACATTTTAAAGATTAGATATTAGATTATTGGCAGTATTAATAATGAAAGTGCATTTCTGGTTGTCTACTGCCCTCTGATGGTGTATGCAGGAATTGCAGCCAGATGGAGTTGTGGTATCAAATGACCATATGTTTCCAGGGCCAATGATATGTTCAGCTCCGAGGGCCAATGGGAGACAAGCTTCGGTAAGGGCCTATCAAATTCTTGTGGGAATGATTAAAGAGCAGAAGGAGGGTTTATATCTTTGATAAAAGGCTAGAGACAAAGGAACAGACCAAGAGAGAAACACACAGGTTTCTGCCAAGTACCTCTCTGCAATTTTGGGACACTTTCTTAGAATTGAAATATAACAATTTTAAGGCCTGTACCCTTGTGAATAGTGGATAAAACCTTTTTATATGACCTACAAGAAACCCCAGAAGCTGAACTCTCAGCTGGTTATGTGGTAAAGTATACAGTTGTTCTATATTTTAATATTTAAATCAAGGTATTCTAAAGCTATAGTTTAATTGAAGCTGTTAATTTAAAGAGATACTTTGTATTTTAAATCTATGTTTCACAGCCAGGTATAGTTTAAAATAATCATATTAATGCTAAATAATTTTATTTGCTAGAAAATAATTTGTACTTTATATTTATAAGGTAATTTTACTATTGTGAAATTTTATATAAATTGGTTATTGTAGTTAAATTTCTCTGGTGCTTCTAAAGTTATTTTTAGCTATTGTGATATATTTAAAACTTGTTTTATTGTGGCTAAATAAGACTTTATTTCAGCTCAGATTAATTGGCATATAAATTTACTATTGCATTAACTATACACAATTTCTGGTGGTTTAACTGACTAATTATAGACTATGCTGGGATTCTCATTTGTGGTATTTATTGTAAGTAAGGTTCATTTTAGTGATATATTTTGGTTTGCTTTGTAAAGAATATTGCAAAAGCATAGACATATAATTGGTTCATAATCTAGTCTCTACATAAATTTTATTCAAGGTGTCTATAAGGATAACTAGTCTAGAACTAAGGAATAAATATTGATTTTAATAAATATATTGTTAAGTATATATATAGATACATTTTAATTGGAGGTTACTTTAAAGATAAAAATAAATAAATTATATTTTAACCCTGATATATACCAACAATATTCATGTGGGACTTAACATAATGGTCCATCACAATCCTTTGAAAAGTTTATCTAATGATTTTTCTAAAACACTCTACATTGAAATCTATGGAGATTTTTGTAGAAAATGATTTTCTAAGGTAAAAGGCAAAGGGCAAGATTATGAGTGGCACGCTAACTTGTTGACAAGCGAGAAGGAGTATTTTGTGGCTTTTCGGATTCGGAGATTGAGCTTAATTGAATTTAACGAGCCTTGGATTAGCTCGACTTCAGAGTTCTAGTTAACTGTTACATGAGACAGGAAAAGGGGCACAAAAAACATCAAAAACACATTTAAAACTACAGCTACACTCATAATAACCCTGTCTGATAAAAATGATTGAAAAAAAACATTGCATTAAAAAGTTATAAGGTCTCAAAGATATGAAGTTTCAGGTGCTAGAAAAAAAAGCTGCAAAGGGCTTTTACATAGACTTACATACATATATATGTCTAAATATGTATATACTATATATATATATATATATATATATATATATATATATATATATATATATATACAGGTGGCCCTCTGTTTATGCCAGTTCAATTTGCGCCGGTTCAGAATAACAACCTTTTTTTCAGTCATGGGACTGCTATTGAAATGCATTGAAAAGCAAAGCACTAATTAAAATAGCCAGTAGGTGGAGCTGTCCGCTTGTGTTTTAGCAAAGTAAAGCAAGTTTAACAGCCTGAAATTGATCTGTGTACACAGATCAGACCAGATCTATCGAGCAAGATTTAGCAGCTGCTTCCCTATTATCTTCCTGTCCAGCTGCTTGAGGTGAGGGTGTTAACTGCCTATTAATCACTGCAGATTGAAATGCATAGAAAAGGTGCAGAACTAATATTATCTAACATGCTAACAATGCAGAGAACTGTTTGCAGAAAAATGCAAGTAAAAAAACGTTTTTGTTCATTAAACTTAGTTTGATGATGATGCAATCTGTTGTGTAATTATTTTACTAGGTGATGTTTAGCAAATGTTTTTGTTCATTAAACTAAGTTTGATGATGATACAATCTATATTATTAGGTTTATAATGCGGTTTAGCATTTAAAGTCTTCATTTCAAACCTTTAAAAATAATGTATTAGGTGTTACTTATGACAATTTTGAGAGGGGCCTGGAACCTAACTCCCTCACTTCCCATTGACTTACATTATAAACTGGGTTTCAATTTACAGTTTCGATTTACAACCATTCCTCCTGGAACCTAACCCCGGCGTAAACTGAGGGCTACCTGTATACATTTTTATCTATATAAATATATAAATATATATATATATATATATATATATATATACATACAGTATATAGGTATAGATATATACATAAATATGAATTTAAGAATAAATAGAGCATATTCTGCTTTGTGAAGAACATTGGAATGTGAAACATTAATATTTCATGTCAAATTTAATGCTCAATATGAAATATTATGGGAGAAGAAGTTAACGCGGTCGCAATATTTTTTTTTTCTTTTTACTTTTAACTTGTAATACAAACGCACTGCAACATACTCAAAAAGCCTACATCTAGGGAAGTTAACGCTTGAGCAGGAGCGCAGTGATTTAAACACATCATGCTTTAACCAATTAAAGAGACATGAAACCTAAACATTTTCTTTCATGAATTAGATAGAGCATACCATTTTAAACATATTTCTAATTTGCTTGGCTTCATTTGTTGAAGGAGCAGCAATGCACTACTGGGAGCTAGCTAAACACATTGGGTGAGGCAATGACAAGGGGTATTTATGTGCAGCCAATAATCAGCAGCTACCTCCAATAGTGCACAAAGGATACCAAGAGAACAAAGCAAGTTAGATAATAGCAATACATAGAAAAATTGTTTAAAATAACATGCTCTATCTGAATCATGAAAGTTTAATTTGGACTTTACTGTCATTTTTTGCATTAGAATGTCACTGTAATAGATTTGCCTGCAGTGACATGTCAGGTGCTGAGTAAATAGTACTGACTGGCTAGGCCACACACACTCTGCATCAGTAGAATCATTCAGTATTTCTTTATAGCGTTCATTTTTTTTTTCTAAATGTATTCTGTAACCTTTTGTTTCAGATATAAAACACATGCAATTTATGGTTATATGAGCAAAAAAATGTAAATAGGGAGCAAATATGAATGTTTTAAATCTACATAACCACGTCTCAGGGCAATGTATTAATTAGTAGAATGTACCTTTTTTTTCTTGCCTTGTTGCTTGGGCTCTGCCATTGGATCAGTATAAACAATTATTTAGATTTTGTCTGCATGTTGCACACTGGAAGAAATGAATGTAAAGGGTAAACTTGAGAAATAATGATCTACGTGGAACAAAAGTGCAGGTATGTAAGGTATGTAGAATAGGAGGCCCCATACAGTACAATTGTCAGATATATAAATGCAAATAGACAAGATCTCAGAGCTAAATGCTGTTAAGTAAGTACTTTAAATGTTTTATTATGCTAGTTGGAATAACTGCACACAGCTGCATAATAGAGATAAAATAACAGGTTGCAGCCTTTGTTCACTGTACATTTTAAGGACAAAAACAGAATGATTGTGAAATGTTTGTCTGGTAATTCATAGTGTAATGTGAGAAAGTATTTACACTTAGAAACCATCTAGGAATGGTGCTAATGAAGGTATATAGCTGCCTCTCAACACATTGGTTTGCAATTTAATTGTGGTAACTTGCTCATACAACACTTCTGAAATGTTGTTAGAAAGAGTCTAGATTGTTGCTGGCACCATATTGGCAGTCGCGTCATGCAAGAGGGGTCGCTGCTCAGAAGCTGTTTGTAACAATCCCCAGAACTACAAGCCAAGGATTGTTAGTGGCTTAGCTATCGATGAGAGTCCAGGTAATGTAGCCACAAACATAGTGATGTCACAAAGGGGGCGGTGCCACTGTAGCTAATAAGGGAGCTGGAAGGGGGGAGACGATGACAGCACTCACCTGGCATAAAAAAGGGCTCTTATTTCTTCTATGAAGCCCTAATGCAACTTTAAATACCACTGATAACAATTTATAGCTCACACGTTAACTTGAAGTAAGCTTTTTGCACACATAAAGTACAAGTTGAAAGTAAAAAAAATTGCACAAGCTCTAACCCAACATGCGGAAAAAGTCCACCTTTGAATATCACAACCTTGTTAACGTATTCTCCCATAGACTTCAATGAAGCTTGAAAAGTGTAAAAAAAACCACCCTACTCACACACAAACCTAATCGCAATTAACTTAAGTGCGCTAACCTAATATATACTGTATATATATATATATATATATATATATATATATATATATATATATATATATATATATTTAAATATCTATTTAAAATACTTAGACCATATTCCCCTACGTGAAGAACATTGGAATGTGAACATATGTACATATGTACATATGTATTTATGTGTTTATATGTGTATATATGTCTGTAAATACATATATACACATATAAATACACTCTCTGAAAATAGAAGGCACTCACTGTGTATTGATAGAAAGAATAGATCTTTTATTTGTGACGTTTCGGGGTCACCCCTTTTTTAAAACAGACATACATCTTTTTTTTCTAACTCCTGAGACCTCATATCTTTGAGCCATTATCACTTTTTTATGCAAATTATTCTTACACAGTGTTATTATGAGTGTAACTGTACTGATAATAATAATAATAATACTGTTAAATTTATTTTTGATGTGTTTTGTGCAACTTTTTACTCAAGCGTAACAGTTAACAAGAGCTCTGAAGATGTGCTAAACCGACGCATGTTAAAGTCAATTTCGTTGAAGCAAACGCATTTACTGTCAACTTGTAATATGCGTGCTACTTCGAACATATGCATAGAGCCGCAATAAACCTCTTTTTGCTTGTGAACTTCGCATGTCACTCATAATCTAGCCCATAGTAAGGGGATCACAGCAGCAACAGTGGTCACCTGGCTATTTTTAATACTATACTTAAATACTAATCATAACAACAATGGGCTAGATTACAAGGGGAGAGCAAATTTATTGCACATCTGCAAACAGGCAAATTTGCCCGTTTGCAGGCGCGCAATAAATAACTAGCCATTACAAGTGGCTGGTTATTGCTACCACAAGCTCACGGTAGCAATTAGCGCTCAGAAAATTAACCAGAGATCAGATCTCTAGTTAATTTTCTAAATTTTCCCCAATTGACTCCAAAATAAAGTGATTTGTTTTTGTTTAATAAGAAAAAAAATTAAGCATCTTTATTTTTTTTTTTTAATTTAAATAACTGCTTTAAGCAGTTATAAGGGGATAAATGTGGCCAGTGGGGGGTGTTAGAAAAAACAAACTGTACTAAAATGTTCCTTTACAGTGCAGTCTATGGGGACTGTGTTATTTCTGTAAATATATATGTATATGCTTATATACATATATATGTATGTGTTAATGTGTGTATATACACATATTGGCCTCTAGTTATCAAGGTCTTGCCGTATTCAGCATTGCACCAGCAGCTCACAAGATCGTACTCGATAGGGTTGATTTCCGGCGATGTCTGTCCGCCTGCTCAGAGTAGGTGGACAGGTTATGGAGCAGCGGTCTTTGTGACCGCTGCTTCATAACTGCTGTTTCTGGTGAGCCTGCAGGCTCGCCAGAAACACGGGGCATCAAGCTCCATTCGGAGCTTGATACATATTCCCCATTAACACATAAATACATATGTATTTAAGCATATATATTTATATTTGCAGCCCATCTCTGCACGACTTACCCCCTTTGCTGTGCTAGTTCTCATGCCGTGTTTGATGGCATGAGAACGAGGCTCCCATTGGAGTATATGGAAGCGCACTTTCATGAGTGCAATGCTTCCTTGCAATGAGAACACAACCTCATTAATTTGCTTGCACTGGTATTACTCAGTTGAGCGCAAATATCGCTTTCGTAGAATAGCATGACTAAGGAGATCAACCCCGAAATGTCGCTTTTTTATTGTCTTAATAAAGGATTGATCAGTATTTCCGGTGCTGTGGGCGTCTTTTGGATATAGCTTTCGTGGAATTGATATTTTGCGCTCAACTTGTAATCTGGCCCAATATAATGCTTTTTCTTTTTTACATTTTTGTTCCAACCTTTTTGCCTGTAATCAAATATCAATATAATAATTGTTCATTCCAAATCTACTGGTGCTGCTGAAAAAAATTGTATATAATTTCACAGAAATTTGATTTACTATTGTGTTTAAATGTAAGCAACAAACAAATCTCAAAATCAGCTTAGCACAGGGGTGTGAAAAAAGCTTAGCAGCAAAGGGGTTAAAACAATTGGAGCAAATACAATGTTAATTTATTTTAACTATATAACTGAGGAGAAACTCACGATACAAAGGGGGCGCACAAAATAAAAAGACAAATAGCGCCTAGTACAATCACAGTACCTAATCTGTGAGCAGTCCCTAATCAGTGAGCAGTCCCTAATCAGTGAGAAGTCCGTAATCAGTGAGCAGTCACAAATCAGTGAGAAGTCTGTAATCAGTGAGCAGTCACAAATCAGTGAGCAGTCCCATATCAGTGAGCAGTCACAAATCAGTGAGCAGTCACAAATCAGTGAGCAGTCCCTAATCAGTGAGCAGTCCCTACTCAGTGAGTAGTCCCAAAT